>NW_021821257.1:0-88958 GCF_901001135.1 Rhinatrema bivittatum
CTCCATCTCCAAAATCTCCATCCCATCAACATTTTAAAAAACTAAACATCACTAATCAACAAAGCTCAAATGGTCCACATCGGATCTTCCTTGATCAAGAATTTTGCGGTCTCCAGGGAGGAAGAAAGATTGGCGGTGAGCACAGAGTCAGAAATTTTCGAGACTGGAGTCTACGACAACCAAAATTGTGAATTTGCCTTGGGATACCGGTAAGTCAGTAATAAACGTCCAGAGACCTCCATTGCCAGGGTCTCACTGGTCCATCAAAGGGCTTTAACGAACCATGGGGACTTTAGTGCAGTACTTTATTGTATTCTGTGACATCGCTGCCTGCTGTGCTACTTGACCTGGCGGCAGGCCCTGCTCCCATCCTGAGACGTTTGCTAGCCCAAAAGTAGTATTCCCGCTGTCCAGCTTCTTTGCTGGCTTTCTTTTAAAATACTTTATTTTAAAAATTAACCGCTGTTGGCTAGATATCAATTAGAAAAAGAATTATTTTCTGGGAAATCCAGAGCTGGTTTATAGGGATGAAGAATTCCACCTGGACAAACTCTTTAAGGTTATCGTGACAGGAAAGCTGCTGGTGTGGCTGCTCGCTCTGCAGGGAAGGCCTCTTCCATCCTTCTTGGTGCCTCCCTCTCCTCCTCATTCTCCCCACATTCTGCCACGATGGGGGGGGGGGCGCTAATTTCAGCAGCCCAGGCAGGAACTGGGTCACCATCTTTCAAACACCGTAGGGCATTACTTAGTAGTGATTTGGAGACTGCGTTAAAACCCGAGGGACTTTTATTCGAAAGGTTTCTGCATTGCACTGACAGATTTAGAATAAAATTAAGCACGAGACCACAGGCTGTGGATTGCGGTTTGTATGCAGCCAGCCACCAGTAGTCCAGCGCGCACGGCTCACACCGGTGGGTCGAAGGCCAGAGAGCTGACTTGCGTTGTCTAGCTTACTGACAGAGCTTTGCCTTGACCTCATTTTGGATGTTTTATTTTATTTTAAATCTATTTAAAATTTCCAAAATGAAGGGAGAACACATATAGCCCATCTCTGGAGGAGCAGGGAAACCAAGCACTGGTAAAAGTGTTCTGCCAGAGTAGACGGACTGTCCGTCTACGGAGCTCTGCCTCCCATAACTTTAATTTCTCTCCAGCTCTGTGCAGCAGGAAAAAAAACAACCCCTTCCTTCTGCTGAAGCAGCCGGGTGCCAGGCTCCAGTCCAGCCCTGGGAGAAGACGGATCCCAGCTAGCTCTGGAAGAGGAAGCCCCACTGCCAACAAGATCATCCTGCTGCCAGACCCCAGTCAATGTCAATTTATCGTCGATATATGGCCTACACAAAAAAACTCTAAGCGATTTACATAAAGATATACATCATCATAAATACCAAATTATAAATACAAAATAAAGCATACAATCCAACCCATATAAAACTTGCTGAAATCCACTTGACCGTACTTCTAATAACAAGGGTAACCATTAAACCATCCCTTGCCCCATAATTCTGAAGTTATAAGACTAATAAACCAGCAGCTCCCTAATTATCAAGGATCTGAGTGAAAATCCTTTTAGCGCAAGAGGTCTCACTGCCAACAGAACTACCAAGCTAGCAGGCTCTGAAGTTCTGCTGTTGATGGAGCAGCCAGAAATTGCACCAAACATTATCAGCCTGGGCTTATGTGTACCCGGCGGCAGGCACAGAAGGAGAGTGTGTGTGTGTGTGTATGGAGAGAAGAGAGAGTAAGCGTATGACCGTGAGACAGGGACAGAGGGGAAAAGAGAGGAGAGAGAATCAGAGGAGTGCCTGGAAGGAAAGGAGCAATGAATGTGAGCGGACACGCCTGAAGGAGTGGAGAGAATGAGACGGGATTTAAGGAAGCTGGAAGAGTGGTCAAAGATACGGCAGCTGAGATTCATTCAATGCCAAGAAGTGCAGAGTCCTGCATCTGGGGTGCGGAAATCCAAAAGAGCTGTATGTGATGGGGGGTGAAAGACCGATGTGGGAGAGGGACCTTGGGGTGATCTGTGCTGGAAAGAAATCAGTAGAACTAGGGGTCACAAAATGAAACTGCAGGGGGGACGACTCAGAACCAACGTCAGGAAATATTTCTTCATGGAGAGGGTGGTGGATGCCTGGAATGTCCTTCCAGAGGAGGTGGGGAAGACGAAAACAGTAAATTAATTCAAAGGGGCATGGGATAAACACTGTGGATCCCTAAAAGGCTGAAGGATGGGAATGAAGAAAAGGGTGCATGGGGGTAAACGGCATGGATCGGCAGTTACTATCTTTAACAGAAAGCACGGGGATTACTGCCGTTAAACGATTAGCCTTGATGCTTTTGAAGCAACTGCAATATTGCTCTCCACTTCATCAGTGGGGACAAAAAAGGGGAATTGGATTCAGACGACAACCAATGCTGGGCCCTGACGTTCACAGTCCAGGGCACTGATGTGCAGACATTAGGGGAAAAGCACAGGGACTCCTTCTACAGCCCGAGTCCAAAAGCAAAGCACGTTCAAGCAGCACCCTCTGAATTATCAGGAAGGCTGCTCACCCCATAAAAATATTGCTAGCAGTAATGTTGCTATGGGTTTGATTCTTGCTCGATTTTGATTGTAAATATTACTGCCCTTAACATAAGGCTTGCAGGGAAACTGATTCATCTCGTCTGCCCAGCAAGCTTAAGGTAGTAACTGTCGCTCTGCATTTATCCCCAAGCCTTATGATAACTCATAAAAATTACTGCTAGCAACATTTTTTACTGGCTGATTAGCTTTCTTGAAAATTCAACGTTGCTTGACGTGCTTTGCTTATGGATTTGGCTGAGGAAGCCGTCCTGTACCTTTCCCCTTTTGTCTGCGTATCAGTAGCCCCAGAGCGTGGAATTTAGGGTCCCCTTGGTTATTGTCTGAATTCAATTTTCCTTTCCCTCTGCCGGTGTAGCAGGGAGCAATGCGTCACTTGCATGAAAGCATCAAGGCTTATTGACTAAGGGTGGTGACCTCCATGCTTTATGCTAAGGGTGGTAACTGCCGCACCAGCAAGTTACCCCAATGCAAGCTTTCTACAGTCCTGTGCTTTTTCCCTGATGTCTGTGTATCAGTATCCCAGATTGTAGAAGTCGGGGCCCTTGGTTGCCTGGGGGTAACCTGCACAGAGCAGCAGTTACTACCTTAACAGAAACATGGGGGTAACCTGCACAGAGCAGTTACTACCCTTAACAGAAACATGGGGATAACCTGCACGGAGCAGCAGTTACTACCCTTAACAGAAACATGGGGGTAACCTGCACGGAGCGGCAGTTACTACCCTTAACAGAAACATGGGGGTAACCTGCACAGAGCGGCAGTTACTACCCTTAACAGAAACATGGGGGTAACCTGCACGGAGCGGCAGTTACCACCCTTAACAGAAACATGGGGTAACCTGCACGAGCGACAGTTACTACCCTTAACAGAAACATGGGGGTAACCTGCACAGCGGCAGTTACTACCCTTAACAGAAACATGGGGGTAACCTGCACGAGCGGCAGTTACTTCCTTAACAGAAACATGGGGGTAACCTGCACGGAGCGGCAGTTACTACCCTTAACAGAAACATGGGGGTAACCTGCACGGAGCGCAGTTACTACCCTTAACAGAAACATGGGGGTACCTGCACGGAGCGGCAGTTACTACCCTTCACAGAAACATGGGGGTACCTGCACGGAGCGCAGTTACTACCCTTACAGAAACATGGGGGTAACCTGCACGGAGCGGCAGTTACTACCCTTAACAGAAACATGGGGGACCTGCACGGAGCGGCAGTTACTACCCTTAACAGAAACATGGGGGTACCTGCACGGAGCGGCAGTTACTACCCTTAACAGAAACATGGGGGTACCTGCACGGAGCGGCAGTTACTACCCTTAACAGAAACATGGGGGTACCTGCACGGAGCGGCAGTTACTACCCTTAACAGAAACATGGGGGTAACCTGCACGGAGCGGCAGTTACTACCCTTAACAGAAACATGGGGGTACCTGCACGGAGCGGCAGTTACTACCCTTAACAGAAACATGGGGGTAACCTGCACGGAGCGGCAGTTACTACCCTTAACAGAAACAGGGGGTACCTGCACGGAGCGGCAGTTACTTCCCTTAACAGAAACATGGGGGTAACCTGCACGGAGCGGCAGTTACTACCCTTAACAGAAACATGGGGGTAACCTGCACAGAGCGGCAGTTACTACCCTTAACAGAAACATGGGGGTAACCTGCACGGAGCGGCAGTTACTACCCTTAACAGAAACATGGGGGTAACCTGCACGGAGCGCAGTTACTTCCTTAACAGAAACATGGGGGTACCTGCACGGAGCGGCAGTTACTACCCTTAACAGAAACATGGGGGTAACCTGCACGGAGCGGCAGTTACTACCCTTAACAGAAACATGGGGACCTGCACGGAGCGGCAGTTACTACCCTTAACAGAAACATGGGGGTAACCTGCACGGAGCGGCAGTTACTACCCTTAACAGAAACATGGGGGTAACCTGCACGGAGCGGCAGTTACTACCCTTAACAGAAACATGGGGGTGACCTGCACGAGCGGCAGTTACTACCCTTAACAGTAACATGGGGGTAACCTGCACGGAGCGCAGTTTCTACCCTTAACAGAAACATGGGGGTGACCTGCACGGAGCGGCAGTTATTATCCTTAATTATAAGGCTTGTGGGTAACCTGCCAGAAGGGTAATTACTATCCTTAATAGAAACATTTGCATGACCTGCATGGAATGCCAGTTACTACCTTTAAGATGAGGGTTGAGGGTAACCACAGAGTTGCAGTTACTATACTTTACAGAAACATAAGAACATGCCATACTGGATCAGATCAAGGGTCCATCAAGCCCAGCATCCTGTTTCCAACAGTGGCCAATCCAGGCCATAAGAACCTGACAAGTACCCAAACACTAAGTCTATCCCATGCTACTGTTGCTAGTAATTTTTCTAAGTCAACTTAATTAATAGCAGGTAATGGACTTCTCCTCCAAGAACTTATCCAAACCTTTTTTAAACACAGCTATACTAACTGCACTAACCACATCCTCTGGCATCAAATTCCAGAGTTTAATTGTGCGTCGAGTGGGTAACCTGCACGGAGTGGCAGTTAATAACCTTAACAGAATCATGGGGGTAACCTGCATGGAGCGGCAGTTACTACCCTTAAGGAGGTAACCTGTATGGAGTGGAAGTTACTATCCTTATTATAAGGCTTGCGGGTAATCTGCACAGAGCGGCAGATAGTTACTACCCTTAATAGAAACATGGGGGTAACCTGCACGGAGCGGCAGTTACTACCCTTAACAGAAACATGGGGATAACCTGCACGGAGCGGCAGTTACTACCCTTAACAGAAACATGGGGTAACCTGCACGGAGCGGCAGTTACTACCCTTAACAGAAACATGGGGGTAACCTGCACGCGGCAGTTACTACCCTTAACAGAAACATGGGGGTAACCTGCACGGAGCGGCAGTTACTACCCTTAACAGAAACATGGGGTAACCTGCACGGAGCGGCAGTTACTACCCTTAACAGAAACATGGGGGTAACCTGCACGGAGCGGCAGTTACTACCCTTAACAGAAACATGGGGGTAACCTGCACGGAGCGGCAGTTACTACCCTTAACAGAAACATGGGGATAACCTGCACGGAGCGGCAGTTACTACCCTTAACAGAAACATGGGGGTAACCTGCACGGAGCGGCAGTTACTACCCTTAACAGAAACATGGGGATAACCTGCACGGAGCGGCAGTTACTACCCTTAAGAGAAACATGGGGATAACCTGCACGGAGCGGCAGTTACTACCCTTAACAGAAACATGGGGATAACCTGCACGGAGCGGCAGTTACTACCCTTAACAGAAACATGGGGGTGACCTGCACGGAGCGGCAGTTACTACCCTTAACAGTAACATGGGGGTAACCTGCAGCGGCAGTTTCTACCCTTAACAGAAACATGGGGGTGACCTGCACGGAGCGGCAGTTATTATCCTTAATTATAAGGCTTGTGGGTAACCTGCCAGAAGGGTAATTACTATCCTTAATAGAATATTTGCATGACCTGCATGGAATGCCAGTTACTACCTTTAAGATGAGGGTTGAGGGTAACCACAGAGTTGCAGTTACTATACTTTACAGAAACATAAGAACATGCCATACTGGATCAGATCAAGGGTCCATCAAGCCCAGCATCCTGTTTCCAACAGTGGCCAATCCAGGCCATAAGAACCTGACAAGTACCCAAACACTAAGTCTATCCCATGCTACTGTTGCTAGTAATTTTTCTAAGTCAACTTAATTAATAGCAGGTAATGGACTTCTCCTCCAAGAACTTATCCAAACCTTTTTTAAACACAGCTATACTAACTGCACTAACCACATCCTCTGGCAACAAATTCCAGAGTTTAATTGTGCGTCGAGTGGGTAACCTGCACGGAGTGGCAGTTAATAACCTTAACAGAATCATGGGGGTAACCTGCATGGAGCGGCAGTTACTACCCTTAAGGAGGTAACCTGTATGGAGTGGAAGTTACTATCCTTATTATAAGGCTTGCGGGTAATCTGCACAGAGCGGCAGATAGTTACTACCCTTAATAGAAACATGGGGTGACCTGCACGGAGCGGCAGTTACTACCTTAACCTAAGGCTTATGGGTAACATTCACAGAGTGGCAGGTAATACCTTTAACATACGGGTTGAGGTCAACCTGCACAGAATGGCAGTTGCTCCCCTTAATTAGAAGCATGGGAGTAACATGCATGGAGCGGCAATTACTACCAGTGGCGTAACAGGGAATGAAATTTTGGGGGGACGCAAGATTAACATGGGTGTGCAGTTGATATACAGGTCTAGGCCCTACTAGTTGTACTCTTATCGATAAATAGTGCTTTAGAGTGCACCTGACAATGGATTTCTAGGTAGTTTCATCATGAGTGATACTTTATAATATTTTATTATTATTTTCAAGCACTTACCAGAATTAAAAATACCTTATTAATCTGTATTAATTTATTTTATATTTATTACAGTTTCTAAAGACACATAATGTAAAAAGAAAACAAAGAACACTTAACATAAATATCAGATCCAATCACGTAATAGCACAAATATCAATGTATTCTTTTATGAATCCTCTTCCCAAAAATGCAGAGAATATAATTACACTCAAACAGCAATACTCATAGGCATCATCATAAGAACTGAAGATTTTCAACAGGTGCAGACCAGAATTAGGACATACAAAAAAATTATATTCAAATGCTGGTGAAATCTCAATGACAGCAAAACAAACTCCCTCCAATGCCAAACAAAGAAGCCATCTAGAACCTTCCCATGCCAAATCATAACAGCAGTAACTCTCAGACTCAAACAGCAGCAATCTTATCTACACAAAGGCAGCAAAGGCAAGCATTACACCAAGCCCTAGAACACTAATACACCACCTATGAACAAACAGAACAAATAGGAGTGCTACAAATGCATCTCTGTCATACATGCACAACACAGACAGAGCCTTACCTAATACAGAATAAGGGACTACAAATTAAAAACACACATGCAGACAAAACTGAAATGGAAAGCCTGAGAAACCAGACTCTGAGAGCACTTGGATACTACACTACCCTTAACAGCAACATGGGGGTAATATGCACGGAGTGGCAATTACTACTCTTAACAGAAATATGGATTTACCTGAACGGAGTGACAGTTACTACCCTTAACAGAGACATGGGGGTAACCTGCATGGAGCGGCAGTTACTACCCTTAACAGACCATGGGGTAACCTGCATGAAGCGGCAGTTACTACCCTTAACAGAGACATGGGGGTAACCTGCACGGAGCGGCGGTTACTACATTTAACAGACACATGGGAGTAACCTGCACGGAGTGAGACACATGGGAGTAACCTGCACGGAGTGACATTTAACAGACACATGAGGGTAACCTGCTCGGAGTGACAGTTACTTCTTTTAACAGACACATGGGAGTAACCTGCACGGAGTGACATTTAACAGACACATGGGAGTAACCTGCACGGAGTGACAGTTACTTCCTTTAACAGACACATGGGAGTAACCTGCACGGAGTGACATTTAACAGACACGAGGGTAACCTGCTCGGAGTGACAGTTACTTCTTTTAACAGACACATGGGAGTAACCTGCACGGAGTGACATTTAACAGACACATGAGGGTAACCTGCTCGGAGTGACAGTTACTTCCTTTAACAGACACATGGGAGTAACCTGCACGGAGTGACATTTAACAGACACATGGGGGTAACTTGCACGGAGTGACAGTTACTACCTTTAACAGATACATAGGGGTAATCTGCACGGAGCAGCAGTTACTACCCTTAACAGACACATGAGGTAACCTGCACGGAGTGACAGCACTACCTTTAACAGACACATGAGGGTAACCTGCAGGGAGTGACAGTTACTACCTTTAACAGACACAGGAGGGTCACCTGATTGGAGTGACAGTTACTATCTTTAACAGACACATGGGGGTAACCTGGTTGGAGTGACAGTTACTACCTTTAATAGACACATGGGGGTCACCTGCTCGGAGTGACAGTTACTACCTTTAACAGACACATGGGGGTAACCTGCTCGGGGTGACATTTAACAGACACTTGGGTGCAACCTGCTCTGAGTGACAGTTACTACCTTTAACAGACACATGGGGGTAACCTGCTCGGAGTGACAGTTACTACCTTTAACAGACACATGGAGGTAACCTGCATGGAGTGACATTTAACAGACCATGGGGGTCACCTGCTCGGAGTGACAGTTACTACCTTTAACAGACACATGGGTTAACCTGCATGGAGTGACAGTTACTACCTTTAACAGACACATGGGGGTAACCTGCACGGAGTGACATTTAACAGACACATGGGGTAACCTGCTCGGAATGACAGTTATTACCTTTAACAGACACATGGGGGTCACCTGCTCGGAATGACAGTTATTACCTTTAACAGACACAGGGGGATAACCTGCACGGAGTGACAGTTACTACCAATAAACTTGCTGGGCAGACTGGATAGAGCATTTGGTCTTTTTCTGCCATAATTACTATGTTATGTGTAGGGAAGGGAGAGAGAGAGATTGTGTGCCTAGGAAGAAGAGGGCAGGGAGGCGCGAGTGTCTGGAGAGAGGGGAGCGAGTAAGTGTATGCCTAAGGGAGAGGGAGGGGGAGAGTGAGTGAATGTGCTTTCAAGGTGATAGAGATCTCCAGAGGCATTTATGAAACACTTAACAAGAGAAATAAAATCTTTACTATCTTTTGAATGAAGTTATCTCTGCTTCTCTAATTTGGTAAGTGGCATATGGCTTCCATCTGCTTTCTGGTTCTGCAAGGAGGCCCCCTATAAGACACTCATCTTGATGGCTCCACAACTGACCTCAGGTTCCTTAATTCTCCCACACAGCACGTGTGTATGTCTGTGGTGCTCGGTGAGGGGGAGGGAGGAAGTCATCTGAGCATTTTGTAAAACGCTCTTATCTCACTGCTGCCAGCCTTCCTCCATATGACTACAGAAAGAGCCTGAATGTCATCCGCCTCACGGGCCAGGTTTGGTTTGCCAAGGTGACAGAGCTCTGTCAGTCCTTACCAGGATAGCCCCAGCTGCTCTTCTGGTCTTCCCTGCTTCTCCTTTTACTTCCTGACTGGGGCAGTGCCGGAGGCCGCTGCTTGCATCGCAGTCCTATGTGTAACGGCCCCCGCTGCCCGCTTACCTTGTAGAACCAACCTGGCAGAATCTACCCTCAGGCAGACTCCATTGGTCCTCATGTTCTTGGCACCTGGTGTCTCCTCCTGGCGCCAAGAAGGTGTTAGTGGGTGATGTTACCCTCCCTTCACTCCAGGAAAACAGATGTGACTGAATAGGACTGGCAAGTATTAGACTATATGATTATATACATTTGTACATGACTATGTAAAGTGCTACAGAATATCAAACGGCATACTTGTGAGAATTAATCTCAGACTACACAACTATGTACATTTCTACAAGACAGCAAGAACACTAAGCTATTTTAGTCCCCACAAATTATCACCATATGGAATAGGAGGGACCTCTTGCATTTCTATTAGACTAAGTATCATGATACTTCTCCCCTTTACTGCAAGTCTTACCCATATGAAGAAATGCAACTGGGCAGGTGGGTGCTGTAGGTCATGAGTTGCGGAGGAAATCCTTTGTGTGAAAACTGCCGCTGCCATCTATTCTGCTCCACTTCCACTCTGTTTTACTGACAGGTCTGTGCCCCCCTAGTGGACCCAATTCCACCTCCTGATCTACTGCTGGGATCTGCGCACTCCTGGGGAGCCTGACTCCACCTCCTGATCTGCTGCTGGGGTCCCTATCCTCCTGGAGGATCTGATGTCATCTCCCTACAGCCAATGTCCTTAGGCATCTCTTCCTCAGTGGGAGGGGTTTCCTTTGTTTGGGTTTATAATTCCACCTCCTGATCTACTGCTGGGATCTGCGCACTCCTGGGGAGCCTGACTCCACCTCCTGATCTGCTGCTGGGGTCCTATCCTCCTGGAGGATCTGATGTCATCTCTCTACAGCCAATGTCCTTAGGCATCTCTTCCTCAGTGGGAGGGGTTTCCTTTGTTTGGGTTTATAATTCCACCTCCTGATCTACTGCTGGGATCTGCGCACTCCTGGGGAGCCTGACTCCACCTCCTGATCTGCTGCTGGGGTCACTATCCTCCTGGAGGATCTGATGTCATCTCTCTACAGCCAATGTCCTTAGGCATCTCTTCCTCAGTGGGAGGGGTTTCCTTTGTTTGGGTTTATAATTCCACCTCCTGATCTACTGCTGGGATCTGCGCACTCCTGGGGAGCCTGACTCCACCTCCTGATCTGTGCTGGGGTCCTATCCTCCTGGAGGATCTGATGTCATCTCTCTACAGCCAATGTCCTTAGGCATCTCTTCCTCAGTGGGAGGGGTTTCCTTTGTTTGGGTTTATAATTCCACCTCCTGATCTACTGCTGGGATCTGCGCACTCCTGGGGAGCCTGACTCCACCTCCTGATCTGCTGCTGGGGTCCCTATCCTCCTGGAGGATCTGATGTCATCTCCCTACAGCCAATGTCCTTAGGCATCTCTTCCTCAGTGGGAGGGGTTTCCTTTGTTTAGTTTTATAGCTTAACTAGGCTCATGGCTTGCTTATTGTTCAGTGGTTACGGCACTCAGTGATTTTAGATAGCTAGCCCATGATCAGTTATTCTCTTTTATTCAGTCTGGAGGCCACAAAACTGGAGAACCAGGTTGGATTATGGAAAAAAAAATTAAATGCTACGGTAGTTCTTCCGTACTGCCTCTTTTTTTCCCTTAAGCTGAGAACCATGTATCCAAGGCTTGTGACCACCCTTGTCGTTCAGGGAGAAAATCTGTTTGTTTGCTAGGACTGTCTTTCAGAACATTTCCCAGTCAAATCCCTCTTTCAGTTAGAGCTCTGCAATTTAAGACTTTCTTTCAGTCAAAGTTCTACAATTTAAGACTTTGCCATTGTTTGTTTGTGAAGTGAGGGAGGGAGGGAGGTTTCACATTCCCTCCTTGTTATCTGTCCTTCAAATGTCTAGCTTGTGCAAAGGTACCAGATAGGTGAGCACCAAAGTACTCTACAAGTCTGCAAAAGCAGCTCAGCATCTGATATTCCAGGTAAATCTCTGTCAGAATCAGGACAGCTCATCCAATAGGCCCGGCGTAGCCATTCTGATAGGAGAGTCCAGCATAGCTATTACGGGTTTCACTATATGGAGCTAACTTTAATACTAGTGTCCTTCCAGCAATGGGAGGTCCAACGGGGAATGTAGGAGACGGTGAGTAAAGGAGGGTTCGTCCCCGAAAGGGGATGGGCTTTGGATGTGTATAAAAGCAGGGCTGGCTCTAGGCCAACCAGTGCCCACTGGAAAAATTAAAATTAGTCCCCCACCTCGGTGAAAAATACTGGCTTTAGGCTCCTAGATCATTTGAAGGAAAAGCCAGAGATCGACTGGGCTGTATGGCATTGCACCAGAAAGTAAATATTGCAAGCTCTTTATATGTCATCCTGGTCTCTGTTTCTCTGTACAGAGCACTGTACACCTGCAGAGCACCATTACAACCTGCTGTATCTGCTCCTTTGGTGAGAGATGGAAACGATGCTTGAATTTTACCCCTGCTTTTAAGGCTAAAGCAAACAAAAGATGTGCAGAGGCAGAGCTGACTTCACGGAAGTCCAGCAGCAGAGGCTTTCCCTTATTTTACCCTGGCAAGCAGGCTTCAGTCTTCTCTGGGGTAATTATTCTCACAGGAGGATTCATCATTCTTCCTGCCCTCTGTCCACGACCTTGACATTTACGTTCACTTTGCTGGCCAGAACACGTAAGGTCTATGTGTAGGTGAGGTGCTGTAACACGCCTGCCATCGGCGAACATCTCCGCTGCGGATTCATTCGGGCTTGGAAGCTGCAGCAAGGACAGGTTATTTACGGCCCATGCTTTTATATTTGAAAAGGGAGAGCCATCGTGACAGTTATAAATTGCACTAGATACGTCTCCTGCTTGGAATCCCACCAGGGAAGGAGATAATGAGAACAGAGCAGCTTGCACAACCAAAACCTGTAGGCCAGGTAACGTTACTCCCTTGCTTGCAAGGGTAAAAGACTGGGCTCTGCGGAGAGGATTCTGGGAAGTATTAACCCTTCGGCGCTGCAGCACTACTGAGAGCGGGAGAGCGCCGTGGCTTCAACCTGCCACTGTTCCTGGCTTCAGGGGTGGCTCTAGACGGGGGGGGGGGAGGAGTGATGGGGGTGACACCCACCCTCACAACATGGCCTCCTGTCTATAAATTGGGTATAAAATTACCATGAAAAAGTCCCAAGGGCTTTCATTCTGTAAGAGTATCCCAAACTGCTCCTTCCTACGGTGCCTCAGGTCTCAAGAGACCCTGCATGTGGAGTGCGTTGTCAGAGACTCTCCCCCAGCGAGCGCTGTCATGAATTTAACAAATCTCCTGTGCTCTCGTGGTTTTTGTTCCTTGGGGTCTCTCTCTGGCTAATAACATCTCTGGTGGGGTGGGTCTGTCCAAGGGGAGAGGGCTACCAGCTCTGCCTCCTGCCCTGGGATGGTGGCTGAAGCCAAGGTCAGGATGTTCGGGCGTTCAGGACTGGGGGGGAGGGGGTCTGGTCTTGGATTCCAAGAATGGCTTCCTGAGAGATTCTGAGGATTAAAGAGCAAGGCGTCTCTGCAAAGAGAGAGTTAAGCTTCCTGCTCTCTATTCTGTCTGAGAGGTGTTTCTTCAGAGAGAGCCAGAGGACAGACTGCCTAACGGGGGAATGTCCAAAGTTTGCTGACTGAAAGAAGGTGGACCCCTGGCAGGTAAGCTCTCCGGGTCAGGCACAACCTCTTCCCTTGGCACCTTGCTTCTTGGGATGAGTCAGCAATCTTTGGACAGTCCTAGACAGTCAGTTAAACCTCTACCCCAGCTGCAGATATCAGATAAACTCAGTTCTTGGTTACCAAAAACATTTATTTGAAGGAAGAACAGTTCAACACTCACATAGATGAGAAGGTCCCAAGCAGGGCATTGCTAGTGTAGCAAGCTACTATAAACCAGGTTCCTACCCCACAAACTTATCATGTGTTGAAGCTTACAATGTGGCCTGAGCTGCATCTGGATCTGAGTGATGTGTTTTGCACCTGCCAAAAAGTGGTTTTCAACCTTACAGAGAGCACAAGCCACCGCAACCAAGGTGAAGGAATATAAAAACACATCAAAATCCCTGTGCGCTCTCCTGTGAATGAGAAATGTTCTGCAAGAACCAGCATCCAGCACTCACAGTGTTAACAAGTTGGGAAAAGGGCTGCACTGTCCAGACTGCCCAGAGAACAGCACTACATAGCCAGCAGAGGAGGAAGCCAAGGGAATGCTGGGAGACCATTTAAGGAAGAAAAGGCGCAATTTGACTGGCTCTGTCTGTGAGTGAGGAACCCAGATGGGCAGGAGTTGGAACCAAGAGCCAGAAAGAGAGAAGTGCATCTGGCAGCCCTGCAATCAGTTCTTCTCCTGACGAGCAAATTATTAAGAGGGAGAGAAAGAAACCTGCGCTCTGAGGAAATAGAAAGACAGACAGTGAGCAGTTCTTGCTTCGTAACTGAGCTACATGTAAAATCCCAACAAGGCACAGAGGAGCCAGAGCTGAGAGACTTCCTTTCCAGAGATATCCAGGTCCAGGAGCACATGGCTGGATCACCCTCCTGAGTTAAGAAATCCAAACTTTGCATAGAGAGAGTATTTTAGCAGAGGAGGGAGAAGGTTTATTTCCTTGCCTTTTGTCATCTAGGCAGCTCCACCCTCAAGAGGGATCTCTTCATTTTCTTGATTGATTTTTTGCCTCACAATTTTAAGTTTGGGGCAGGGTGCACCCTTTACAAACTGGTGACATTGGGTGGATCTGTTCTCCCCCTTCCTTTTTGAGTACTCGGGGGTAAAGACAAATTCTAAAAGTTGTGTACTTCAGTGCCTCCCTCCCCCCTCTCCCCCTACACACCTTTCTCTATTAGCGTTCCTTATTTTTTTTTTACTATCCATATGAGTAGGTCGGTTGCCCTGGCTGACAGGCCATACCCAGGGTTATTTCTGCGTGGCTTGATTTAAAATAAGAAAACTGCAAGGGATGGAAGGAAATTAGAACCAAAAAGTTACCAATAAGGGCCCTGACCTCAGCGGTCAGAGTAACAGATAAGTATAAGAAAAATAAGTGTGAAAGCTTGCTGGGCAGACTGGAGGGGCCGTTTGGTCTTCTTCTGCCGTCATTTCTATGTTTCTATATGTTACTTCACGACTGTACTTTTCCCTTTTAATGTTCTGTTGGATTTATCATCTACTTACACAACGGGCATGTCCAAGGTTATTAGGACACCCTGGGCGAATTTTCTGCCTCGCAACCCGTTCCCTCCTTCACGCTGCACCCCCCCCCCCCTCCCCCCGTGTCCTCGGCCCCAACTCCTACCTCATTCGCACCTGCCAAGTGTGTGCTTCTCTGGGCCTTGAACAGGATAGTCACTGCTCGCGGCCCTCCGAATCTCTACTCTTTTCCGAGAGCAAGGATAGGCTCTGTTTGCAGCCCCACATGTCTGCTTCTTGCCGCCGGCCCCCTAATGGTCGGGGCCTAGGTGACCATCTAGATTTCCTAATAGGATGTTCCGGCCCTCTTACACAATACTAGTAAAAGGGTTAATTACTGCTTTATTTCTGCTGTGATGATTTTATCTGGCCTCTGGTGCCACCAGTTGTTTAGGAGGGCACAGAATTGTGGTATCGGGGTGCCCGGGACCCTGTCTCATCCCCCACTCAGGCTATGAACCTGAAGATAAACCTATTAGTAAATATAATTTCTCATGTGGTAGTCCCCACCCCAGGGGGTCATTCATAGTCCGGACCAAGGGGGACTGGGAGCCACACTAGGAACTTCAAATATCAGGGGCATGGGGATTTAGGTCCTTTCCTCCTCCACCCCACCGGGTTGCCAACGGTTCCACGAGAAAGACACCTGATCCTCCCCTCATTTGCATAACAGTACCAACCACTGCCCCTGAACCTGCCTTCTTCTCTCTCTCTCTCTCTCATTCCTCATGTTTTTCTATTCTAGCAGTCTACTAATGGATCAACAGAACCAACAGAGCTATCAGTGATGAGGGATTCACTCGTGTGTCTATTGGAAACATCATAAGAATGACGGAGCATAATCCGTATAGATGCATGCATTCCATTAATTGTGTGTGCACTTGTGTATTATCTGTGCATTGATTATTTTTCCTGATGTTATGGAAATATTATGAGGGCATCAATCACCCCTCACCTTTCACATATCTCTTCTCAAGGTGCACACACAGCTGGCTGAGGGACCCAGACACAGCACAGCACACAGCCACTTACATTCAGTAATGTAGAGATTTAAAAAATTGTGTTCTCTTTAATTCAATGGGGACAACAAATTGGCAATGAATCCTCTGAAAAAAGTGAATTGCAAGTACAGTATAGTAAACCTTCCATACCAATATAAGCATTAACTGCCAGCACTCAAATAGAAACAACTTTACCAATGAAAATATTACAGTAGACTCTACAACACCAGTACACCAAGCTGCTATAGATCTCTACATACTAGCAAAATACCTTGTCATAGTCACACGTGCAGAACATAGACAAACCTTCACTAAACACAGACTAAAGAGACTGTAAAAACATAAAGAGAAATATGCAAACTCAACTTAAAGCCACAAAAAGCCAGATTTTGTATGCAGTGCAACAATGGAATAACAAAACATCATCATTCCAAATAAAACATTAAATAAAACCAAAAATATAAAACATAATAATAATACAATTATACTCATAGAAGGAATAAACTTTCCAAAACAGCTGGCAAAAATAATATCCAATATTTAAAAACTTCATATAAAAATTAAAAATATCCCAAGCACCAATAAAATGTTTCAAAACCACAGACACAACAAATGACACCCAAAAATGAAAATAAATAAGGATAAACAAAATCCCTCGCTCTCCATACCTGGGAACATTTTGCTCACACACACTCCACATGCTCTCTCTCTACCATATACTCTCTCACATACATGCTCCTTCATATGTTTTCTCCTATACATATGCTCTCTTTCTCCCAAGAACATACAAGCAACAACAGCCTCCTCCTTGGACTCACACAGCATCTCTCTTTCACATACATACATATGCACACATGCTGCCTCACACACATAAACACACATGCTCTTTGTTTCTTTCACATGCACAAATACATGCTCTGTTTCACACAAATACCCATGTACCCTGTGTGTCTCTCTCTCACACATACACACTCTCATGCGCTGTCTCACACATATACACATGCATACATGCTGTCTCTCTCACACACCTACTTATGCTTTCTCACATGCACATGTGCACCCTGAAATTAGCGCCTACCCAAAGGTAGGCGCTAATTTCTTCGGGCATCAGGAAAGTGCACAGAAAAGCAGTAAAAGCTGCTTTTCTGTGCACCCTCCGACTTAATATCATGGCAATATTAAGTCAGAGGTCCGGAAGGGTAAAAAAGGTAAAAAAAAAAAAAAAAGAAAAAAAAATGTGAAGTCAGCCGGCAGCTGTCAGGCTCGAAAACCGGACGCTCAATTTTGCCGGCGTCCGGTTTCCGAGCCCGTGGCTGTCAGCGGGCTTGAGAACCGACGCCGGCAAAAATTGAGCGTCAGCTGTCAAACCCGCTGACAGCCGCTGCTCCGAGCCAAAAGGAGGCGCTAGAGACGCCTTTAGGATTGCATAGCTGCTCCGTGCAGGTTACCCCATGCCATCCAGGAAGTACAAAGCAGCCATATCACTGCTGCCCTGTGCTGCAACCATAATTCAGTGAAGGCTGCCCAGTGCCCTCAATACCATTCTCTTGCCACCAGGAATCCTCTGTGATTATCCCCTGCCTTTCTGAAGTCTGCCACTGACCTTGTCATTGCCATCTCCTCCGGGAGGGCATTCCAGGTACCCACCACCCTCTCTGAGAAAAAATACCTCCCGACATTGTTCTAGAATCTACCCCTTGGGGTTTCATATTGTGACCCCTAGTTCTATAGCCTCCTTTCCCCCCCTGTCTTCTCTAGAGCATACATATTAAGTTCCTTCAGTCTCATCTCATATGGCTTCCTGTACAAACTTTGCATTATTTTGGTTGTCCTTCCCTGGACCATCACTAATCTCTCTCTATATCCTTTCCCAGACAGGGCCTCCAAAACTGAATATAGTACCTCCAGGTGAGACCTTACCAATGACCTGTAAAGAGGCATAATGACCTCTTTTCTTCCACTGGTTTTGCCTCTCCCTATAAATCCAAGCATCCTCCTGGCTCTGGGGATGATTTGCTATCTTGATATCATCCTGATCATTTCACGGTATTGTAATACCTTGAACCAGGGTTGTGTATCCAAAACTCTAAGATGACTCCAGTTGGTCTAGAATACAGCAGTCAAGTTTATTCTTGGTGCAAAGAAATTTGGCTCTGGTATCCTGCTTTTGATTAAACTACATTGGCTGTCAATAGTAGTTAGAAGTAGTTTCAAGACTTTGACTCTAGTTTACATAATCCTGCTTCGAGACTTCCTTTAGTATTTAGCTGATCTATTAACTCCATATATGCCTAGTGGTCCTCTTTGTTCCTCGCAGAAGGATTTAATGGAGGTTCCTCTGCTTAATAGAAAAAGACTGGAGCTTACACAAGAAACAGCTTTTAGCTACTTTGCAACATTTTTATGGAATCGCCTTCCATTTTGTATAAAAAGTGAGAAATGTTACCTTACATTTCATAAACATCTGAAAGCTTGGTTGTTCACTCAGATGTTTAATCTTGATTAACATTTTATTTTGGCACATTATTCTTATGAGATGTTGTTTTATGCCTTTTTTATTGTTTATTATTGGATTGTAGGTTTTACTATTTGTCCTATGTTTTATTTACATTTCTGTTTGTTAACCTCCATGATGGTGTTTCATTGAATGGCAGTATACCAAATAAATAAATAAATAATAATTACAATAATAATAATCTGACAGGTACTTCTGTCCATGCTCTTCTGCTCTCTTACCCAATTCCCACCTAATCTATGAATCTCTGCTCTGCCTCCCACCCCCAAGTCTCCGTGTAACATACCAAGACCCTACCCTCCCAAGCCCCAACTAAGATGCTCGCACTCACTCTCCCACGCAATCTTAAATCCATGCTCTTCTGCTCTCCCACACAAACCCTGAATTCCTGCCGTCCTGCCCACTTCCTGAATCCCCATCTAATTCTCCGAGTTACTGCCCTGCATCCCTTTGAGCACCTGCCTAATAGATGAGTCCCAGTTCTACCTTCCCCCAAGAACCTGTCCTAATCCCAGAGTCCCTGTTCCACGCCCCCGAGCACCTACCTCATTTCTGAGTCCCTCCCCAATCCCCTCAATCCATACTCCTTCCCCTCCTCCAGAGCACTCACCTATTCCCCCGATTCCCTCTTTCCTCTGTTTTCCCCAGCCTCTCGCTCTCTTCTTTACCCGGAAGGTGGGAGTGGACATGGGGAGGCTGATAAATAGTGCTACTTAGCTGGATAAATAGAGACTTATGTGGCTAAGTGGCAACCGCTGAATATCCAGCTATATTCAGCAGCTACCAGAGCCGCATATCTTGGGGGTGGGCAATGGACCGTAACCAGGTAAGTGCCGATATCTAGACTTATCCGGTTAAGTTAACCGAATAAGTAAGACCTGCTCTATAGCAGGTCTAAAGTTAGCCGGATATAACTTATCTGACTACTAGAATTTATCTGGGTATATCCAGCAGCATAGCCGTGCCACTGAATATCCCTTCTAAGTTAGCCAGATAAGGTATAGAAACATAGAAACATAGAAATGACGGCAGAAGAAGACCAAACGGCCCATCCAGTCTGCCCAGCAAGCCACGCAGTTTATCCATTTATTTTTTTTTATCTCCCCCCCCTTTTTTTTTCTCCCCCTCCCCCGTCACTATTGGCTTCCAGCACCCTATTAGGTTAACTTAGATCGCCGGATATCTTTGAATATTGGGCCTGCAGTGTCTAAGGCTGGGAAGGCAATGGGGGAAGAGTTATATTTTGGGGAAGTCACCCTGTAGTGACGTTTATGCCAGGCTCCAGAAATCAAACAACTGATTCAGGAGGATTCCAAATATGGCACAGCCAATGAAAAGTTATTGCTTAGAGCCAAAGAGGAAAAGGACAGCTCCATTCTTAGTTTGGCAAATTTTCCACACTGCCAAAATAAAACACAATGGGTGAATCTGTCTGTAGCACCTGTGCCACATGGTATAGCCCAGAGAGTGTCCAAAGTACTCAGTGATTCAGAGACAGTCAAAGAGCGTGAAGTGAGGGAAGCCTAGCTCTGGGTGAGATTATAAGCTCCTGGGCAGAATAGCAAGAGATTTCTAGCCAGTGAAGACCTGGAGCTGGAAGTAGAAGCAGATCCTCTTAATACACACAGTAAGGGAACTTGCCTCCCACTGTGAATTCTCCCGTGAGAAGGAAGGACCTCAGAAAGCCAGGAATAGGCAGCAACCCCTTTAATATCCTCATGCCAGTACCAAGAGAACATGTTTGGTGATGTATTGAGCAACTTCTGGGGTCTCTCCTAGTGAAGTGTGAAATGCTCAGTCCCAATGCATAGCACGGAGGTGTGAGAACGTTGTCTGCCCTGTGGCACAGCTCGTAAAGAACTTCTTCGTGCACGGAAAAGGCACGCAAGTTTGGGCAGCACAGATTTGGAGTTGTCTGCCGTTATTTCGAGTCCTAAATAAAGGTAACTTTGGTGCCATGGAGAGGAGCGGTCACCATCTGTTACTTCGAATGCTTTAACACACAATCTATTACACCAGCTAATTGACTACAAGTTAAAAGGACTCTGCACAAACCTATTTTTCGTTTCTTTTTTTTGCGTGTGTGCTTTTTTTTTTTTTCGTTTCAGTTGTTTTGCTCCTTTTCATTTATTTCATGAGCCTGCATTTGCAACTACCCTGGGGTTTTCCCCCCTAATTTTTTTTTTTATAACCCCACCCCATGCACCTAGTCACGCCAGTGCAGTGATGGTGCTCAGCCAGGGCCCAGAGACCTCGGCTCTCTCTAGAGCCCGGCACGCGTGCACTCTGAATTCAGCCGGCAGGCGTCGCCACTGAATGACGTCCGAAGCTCCTACCCCGCCGGCGGTTGCGAACTCTGTGCCCGCGGTACCCCAGCTCCGACGAGCCTGGAGGGCCAGAAGACCTTGACCTGGAACCGAATTCGCGTCCTCGGCGTGGCGGCGCACGGCGCTTTCGCTGAGACCCTGGGCCACGCTCTCTGTCTGACAGCTGGTCATTTCTGGAGATTCGCGGGGCGATAATCGTGTGGATAGTACTTGTAGGTTGCCCCAGGAATGCCGCTCATGAGCAAATAAAATGATCTCAAGTTTTTAAACTCTTCTTCAAGTGCCGTTCCACGGCCGGAAAGCTTTTAAGAAAAGAGGGTAATGGTACGGTCACACAGAACCAACCCTGAGATATCTTGGCGATATAAATTCTCTGTGCGCCCCGGGGGTCTCCAGAAGATAAATAGTCTTCTAACCCTTGACCTTATTCCATAACTTGGAAGCTGTTTGCACTGTGTGTCATGAGAATTACAATGCTAAACTTTTACAAGGCCCCGGTTTCCTGGAACAAATGGATGTGGAGACCAAATGGTATCTGTCTTATTTACAGAGAGGAGAGTGACGGGACATTTTATAGGCGCCAACCTCCACTAGGGTGGTGGAAATGGGGGTCACGGAATGTATAAAATACCATTACTGTTGGATACAGAAAGAGTTTATTATTGTAAATTCATCACTGCTGCAAAACAAGGCTCGTAAAAGGAAGATTGGGGTGGGGGGGGGAGATGTGTCAAACTTCCATCAGTGCACACTGCAGCAAAGAGGGTTTTGAAGGGGAAAAACAAGAACCGTTGCAACGTTGGTATCCAGATCTCAGGGAAACTCAAACTTAAAAGAGGAAGAGCTGGTAGATCTCTTGTAGTTGGGGGAAATACCCTCGTTCCGTACAGACAAAACCATCTACTGGGAGTCAGTAAACTTGCAGCTGGCTAAATCTTTTACCAGAATGATCTACAGCTGCAAAATGCACGACCCTCAATACTCTTTTATAGGGATTCACTTCGGGACGATTGTATGAGTGGCACAGGGGTATTAGAGCTTAGCACAGGGTTAGCATCAGGCACAAGGAGGCTCCTACTCGGTCACCGGCCAGATTGCAATGCAAGGAACTTCGGGCCTCCTTGGCAGAAGGAAGGTGCTAACCAGCTGAGGAGAGATTTAGGGCAGGGAGAGGTTTGGGTTTCGATTCCCCCACCAAGCGGGGGAGCTGCAGATGGTGTGCTCCAGCACAGGGGTGGGCCACACTACTGCCGCTACGCGGAGTCGAGGGCCGGGGTCCCTGTGAGCAAGGGAGGGAACCCCCGTAGAACTCTGTGAGTGGGGGGGAGGGGGGTGTTACAGGGGCAAGTGTACCCCATAGTGAGAGGACCAAAGGAGCAACCCTACCAACAAAAGGACTAATTCAACAGAATTAACAAACGGAATAACATCAAATAGTTAAAAACTCATATAAAAATGTTACAAGCACCCATCAAATATTTCAAAAGAGACACATCAAATAATACCCAATAATTAAAACTGGTAAGGATTTTAAAATAGTTCCCCACTCTCCGTACCTGAGAACGATTGTCATGGATTAGCAGGCAGAGAGGAAGGGGGAAGGGAGATTGTTGCACACACATCTGTTTCTTTCTCTCACCCACACACAGAGCCCCCCTTCCCCAGGCAGGCACCCATTCATTCTTACACACACACACACATAAACACACACACACCCAGGAAGCAAGCCTCTCCCCTGCACACATTCTCCAGCCCGCCAGCCGGAGCCTGCTTCAGAGGAGAAGAGATCTCGCCTGAAGCCTAGGCCAAGGGTAAGTAAGTTAGCCATAAATATAAATATTAAGCAGGCTAAGGTTTATGGCTTGTCTGTTACCACCCATGATACAGAACTTTCTTTAGGGAAAATGGATGCTTAGTGACCCGGAGGTTAGAGATAGGATTTGTTGTTATTTTCTCAATGCTATATCCTGACAAATAAGACAAATAAAAGTCTATTTCTGAGGAGAATACATGTGGGTCTTTTCCTGACTTAGGATCTCAAGTAAGGTGGGAGGGCAGCTGGCAGTGTCCTGTGACAGAGAGATCCCTGCACCCCTAAACCTGCTTTCAGATGCTGGGGCCAGGCTCATTTCCTTACGCTGCCGGCTTTCAGTATCCCGGGGACTAACTAACAGCCTCATCAACATGCATTTACATGTGATGAGCGCTACTAGTTTTTGGGGATGTTGGCCACACGTCTTCGACGCGCCAAACCCCTTACTGTATAAGGGGGTAATAGACGCGTGTCAAAAACACGCAGCCAGCTGCATGTTAAACGGTGCGCTCGGCTGAGCGCGCTGTACTGTATCGGCCTGTAAGTGTCCAAAATATTCAAAAGTTGGCATTTAACTGATTTAACTTACTGAATGTGGACCTCCCCCCCCCCAAGGGGCCATTTAGAAGTGAATAATTCTTCTCTGAGGAAACAGACATCCACTCACACAGCTGAAACCAAAGCACAGGACACATATGCCCTGCTTGTGCTCTTACACTGATCTATTATTAATGTTTCATTAGTGCCGGAAACATCTGAACATTATCCCTTAATTGAAGCTGCGTGAGTTTTGCTGTATCAAAAGGCAAGGGAGCAGGAGTTTGGCCAACGAGACTGGTAAGAAAGGTTTCAGCCAAGGTTGCCAGCCCTTCAGTTTCAACTCCTTACATAAGAGGAGGGTGACATTCTGTTAATCTTCTCTTCCACCCCATGCTCTTATCACCCAGACCATCTCTAGATTTTATCCCCCTCTGTATCTCTCCGTTTCATATCAACCCTCTCATTCCTAGCACAATCCCCTCCTTCAAGCTTCCTCCTCTCCCTAAATCATCTTCCGTCCTTCATTTTCTCCAGATCTCATCCACCCTTCCTCCCCTTCCCATCTTCCTTCTCCCACCCCTGGTTCTTGCCACCCCGTCCCCCTACCCTCCTCTCCCTAACAGCTACCCCCTTTCCCTTCCCTAGCTCACACACCCCTCCCTTCCCTAGCCTTATCCTTCTCCCACCTCTCCCTATCTCCTGCCCTTAATTTCCTCTTCCCGGTTTTTCCCTTTTTCTCTTCCCGCGTTCGTTTCCCTCCCGTCTCCAACTCCCATTCCTCCTCTACATGAATGGCGGGGGTGGGGGGGGGGGTTCTTACCAGCACCAGGAATCAAGTTCTCTAGCTTAAGGGCAGGCCCTAATGGGTGCATGGCCTGTGATGATTTAAGGGCCTGGGCTCAGGTCAGGTGGCGGTGACAACACCCTGAGATGTGAGGATGGGAACTGCCCTGCTCCTAGGCCCTTGATCAGCTGCCAGACAGCTGATCAAGCCGGCTGACAAGCAGTTGATTAGCTGGAGGGAGGGACAGGCTGGGAGTAAAACATCCAGAGCAGGACCCTGTCAGCATGGGGGCTGGTGCAGTGAGCCCGTCTGCCAGCGCCGGAGACCAGGCCCGCCCTGGGCTCAGAGCACCGCTCATGCTTTAAAGATAAGCCTGGGGCTGAGCTCCTTGGCCCTGGCAGCAGCAGCAGGTTTTTTTAGGGATGCCTTTGCTCCCGCTCCACACCCTGCAGCAGGACTGCTGCAGCTGCTGTGGGACCTAGCAGCTGCCGAGCTCACTCTCCCACGGCAGAGTAGAGCTGATTTTTTTTTTTTTTTTCTGCGGCAGCAGTAGCAGCAGGCAGGGAATGGAGGCACTGGGATAAGTCTACCTGCAGCTGGGCTTTGAGCGCTCCTCCTCGGCGCTGGCCCAATCACACCCACAGGCAGCAAGGAAAGTGGATCCGCCGCAGCGCTCTGCCGCCGGCCTGTAACAGAAATCGGCCTCAAAGGGTAAAAAGTAGTCCCGATTGTCCTCGGTTCTCCTCCTTTCCGTGCTGCTCCTCCCGAGGGGCCGATGCAGTGTCACGCACGGTGAAACATTACTGAGCGCCCGTTTTCCTAACGCGCGCACAGCCGCCTCTCCTGGGCGCCCGATGTAATATTTACATGAGCCGGCACAGTAAAAAGGATGCGCTAGGGACAAACTGTGCGTCCCCTGCCGCTCAAAAATATCGGGCGCCCAGGAGAGGTGGCTGTGCGCCCACAACAGCACCAGCGGCTGACCTGACCATAGCTCCGCCTCCTACCTAAGGTCTGGCCCAAAGCAGTCTGGGTCGGGCTTGGGGGGGGGGGGGGGGGTCCTAAACCTGAAATGGCGGTTTCTGAGGTCCATTCGGTAAAACAGCCCTTGCCAGACCCCAAATCTCCCCTCCGGGCCAGGAACTCCTTCACTTTACTGACACATGTCAGAGAAAGGACCAATCCCCTTTCAGAAGGCTGTCCTGAAAGGGGATTGGTCCTTTCACTGTCATGTGTCAGCGGGAGGTGGGGGAGCGTTGGTCAGGTCAGCTGCGTGACGTTTTAACGCCTGCCTCCGAGCAGGCGTGAAATTTCTGGCAGTAGTAGGAGTCGTGCCAGGCAGTCTCTTGCTTGGCGCGCCTCCTCGCAGCACGGGGCATTAGCTAATAGCCTCATCTACATGGCATTTACAGGTGATGAGGGCTATTAACTGGGCGCTTGTTTGGACGTGCGTCTTGAACGCGCTAATCCTGTTATTGCGTGGGGAGTTATTCTAGCGTGTCCAAAACGTGTGTCCGGGCGCGCGTCAAGCTGCGCGCTGGGCCGAGCGCACCGCATTGCCTCGGCCTCTGAGGGCGTACGTAGCAGAGAGCTGCGCTTCTCTGAGGCGCTTATCCGGCCACGTCTGCGCGCTCAGTGACCCCCAGGCACAGGCGTAAGATTAGTGCAAAGAAGGGGAGGAAGACCCTTGGCCCCTTCGGTTTACATTTCAGCGCGTGCCGCTCGACCGCCGCCGATCTCAGGCTGCGGGGGTAAGCGAGGCCCAACCCAGAAACCCAATCGAATGCCGGTCCATTTCCCCCTGCCATCAGCCCGCCCTCATTACTCTGGCACTCCAGGCGGGCTGCCGGTCCATCCAGGGCTTCCACCGGTCCTGGGGCAGTGGCCAAGAAGCCAATCACTACTAGATTTAAGCATTTGGGCCGGACGCTGGCTGGATATATTCTGCTAGAAACAAATAGTTATTCGCGCTGCCCTGGATCCCAAAATCCAAAACTCAAATGAATGCCACTGGAGAAGCCGTGAACCGCTGTCACGGAAGAGCAGGGAGGAAAAAACCAAAAGCCCAAAACAGTACATCCCTGAAATGTAGCACTTGCATACAAATAGTATTCTGTGATTTGTGCCTCTCCTGTTCCAGGCACAGATTAATGAGAAAGCTGTTCTCAGGGGCTCAGTGTCTCCGAAAGGCA
Source organism: Rhinatrema bivittatum (assembly GCF_901001135.1). NCBI lineage: Eukaryota > Metazoa > Chordata > Amphibia > Gymnophiona > Rhinatrematidae > Rhinatrema > Rhinatrema bivittatum. The sequence continues at coordinate 26,129 of NW_021821257.1, forward strand.
CCCCCAGTTCTAAGCCACAGTAATGTCTCCATGCCCAGTTACCCTGCAGGGGCATTCCTTGCTCCTGGCGTTAGCCCTCCTCGAGCAGGCTCCATCGCTTCTTGTGTGCTTGGCGCCTCTGGTGTCTCCACCTAGGGGAGAAGGTGTTAGTGGGCAGGATTTACCTCCCTTCACCCCAGGAAACCCCCCCCCCCCCCCCAAAAAAAAACAGCTGGGCAAGGAAACAGGGCTGACAGTATTTACAAATATGCATGAAGTCAATATTCAAAGCCATTTAGATGGATAACTCCCAAATTATTGGTCTAAACGGCAAGTTTTGTGATATTGAGCCACTTATCCAGCTAAAAAAGAGACATTTTGGAGCGTGCAAAGTTATCTGCTTAACTTAGCCAAATTTATTCATTTCTTTCTTTCTTGTTATTTGATGTTCTGCTTTTTTGCCACAGATGATCTCAAAGTGGATTACAATAGAATGAAAGCAGATTAGCATAGTATTATATTAACAGAAAATAACGACTGAGCATCTGCACATTCAGAGACAGATTCATAGAAACATAGAAATGAAGGCAAAAGAAGACCAAATGGCCCATCCAGTCTGCCCAGCAAGCTTTCGCACTTATTTTTCTCATACTTATCTGTTGCTCTTGGCCCTTATTGGTAACGTTTTGGTTCCAATTTCCTTCCCCCCTGCCACTGATGCAGAGAGCAGTGCCGGAGCCGCATCGAAGTAAAGTATCTAACTTGGGCCTGAATCCAGCGGTAACGGGGGAGCGAAGCGGGGGGGGCGGTCCTGCGATAGCTGGCAGCGATCGCACCTCCGTGGTGCGATCTTACCTTTCGCCACCAGCGATGTGTCCACAGCGTCAGCTCCGGTGCTGCCCCAACTCCTCCTCTTCCGGGGCAGACTCCACCCCGAGCTAGCTATCGCAAGCGAAAAGGGACTTTTCGCATGTGATAGCGTTAGAGAATGACCCCCTTAATTGGTTAGGGGTAGTAACCGCCGCAATAAGCAAGCTACTCCCATTCTTATTTGTTTACCCAGCCTGTGCAATTCAAACCTTGTTGGTTGTTGTCTGAATATAAATCCTCTTTTCTTCATTCCCCCTGCCGTTGAAGAAGTGAGCTGCGCTGGATATGTATTCCAGGTGAAGTATCAGGCTTAATTGATTTGGGGTAGTAACCGCCGCAATAAGCAAGCTACACCCATTCTTATTTGTTTACCCAGCCTGTGCAATTCAAACCTTGTTGGTTGTTGTCTGAATATAAATCCTCTTTTCTTCATTCCCCCTGCCGTTGAAGAAGTGAGCTGCACTGGATATGTATTCCAGGTGAAGTATCAGGCTCAATTGATTTGGGGTAGTAACCGCCGCAATAAGCAAGCTACTCTCACTGCTTCTCTCTCTGCTGAATATCTGGGACAAGTTATCTGACTAACTTTAGCCAGATAACTTGTCCGCTAAACGGCTTACTGTTTATTGGTCTGCACAATATGACTATATACATTTATAGAAGATATCAAACAGCATATGTAAGTACTTGAGGGTGTTAGTCCCCACGAGGTATCACTACACTGAAAAGAAAACGTCCTCCTGAGCTTCCTTTGTTCTGCTATGTTGATCTCCCACCCTTTTATTTTTTTCCTCTTTCCTACTATTCTCCAAGCCTCACCCAGGTATCGGGATGTAAAGTAGGCCAGTGGATTCTGCAAGTCATATGGGACGGATCTGTCATGTCCAAGAGGGCACTTGACTGCAGGTTCTCTCCTTGGCTTCACCTCCACAGCTCCTCTGCTGCTGCCTCCATGCCCTCACAGGGTGGGGGGGCAAACTCTACCACCGATCACTTGCTGGGTCCACCTATATGGGGGGGGGGGAAGGTGCAAAACTCTGCCTCCAGTCAGCCACTGGGTGTGCACCCGAGACCGAAGCTCTGCTGCCACACCAAAATCCCAAGGTCTCTTTCTCCTTGGGAGGGCTTTCTGTTGCCAGGGTTCGTGGCTCAGCTACGTGCCTAGCTTGCCCCATGCTCGGCGATTGTAGATCGGCTAACTCCAGAGCCTCCTAGAACTCCTTTTTTTTTTCTCGATCACAAGGCCGAAACCCCTAGTAGGGACATGAGGAGAGAAAGAGTGCACGCGTGGGAGTTAAGCCCCAAGATGCTGTAGGGCAGTGGGGGGGGGGTTCCTGCCAGACCGCGCCGCTCCTTCCTTCAGCCGAGGGTCGCGTCTTTACTTAACAGGCTGTCCGCTCGTTGCCGCAGCTGGGATGGGAACCCACAAGGAGCCTCTGAGAGAGGCCTTCGCGGCCTCGCCCCCGCGCCATGCTGTTCTGTGTCAGCGCTCACATGTGACGCCTTCAAAGGGAAAGGCCGGGCGGGAGCTGTGCGCTTTGAGACAGGATGTATTCGGAACAAGATCTTCATCTCCACATCTGAAAACAAAATGCCTTTTAAAAAAAGAAAAAAAAAGTAGGAAGTGACTGTCATGTCAAACGTGTTTTTCTTCCTAGGCAGTGAGTTATGGTGACGTTTTTATAAACAGACTTCATTATTAAATCCCTCTGGTGGGGAACAGCTGTCCATGGCTCTCCATATTGTTCCCTTCCATCCACAAAGACGGATTGCTTTAGCAACACTGGGATTTCCTGTGTGGAATTACTAGCTTTAATAACAGAGAAGAGAGGCCCAAGAAGAAAGGGTTAGAGGGGGTTATTCTGGCTCCGAAAGCTGCCTGTTTGCTGCAGACAGGAGCACCGCCTTCTGAGGCAGCCCGCATGGTGGCTCGCATAGGATGCTTGCCATCAAAGTCCTTTTTTATTTTTATTTTTTTTTTATGGCATGTGCATGTACTTCGTTCCTCAAGCTTGCGAGCTGACACCACATGAGGTGCAATCCTGAAGTGGCGAGGGGGGCGGAGGAGGAAAGGCGGGAACCCCATTTCGCGCCCCCCCCCCTCGTGCACTCTTTGCTTCCCTTTGGCGCGGGCGTTGCAGCGCGAGCGTAAGGCAGTCACCATCCACCATATGCGTCTCACTTATCTGTTGTTCCCAGCGGAGATAAACAACGGCCAGGGCTGTGTGGAGATGGGAGAGGGTCCTCACATCCCTATACAGAGAGTGCTATCATGAGCTCCCGCGGTACAGAGAGGGATACAGCCTGTGACTGCCGTGCATTGCGGGCACAGATTACAAATAGCAGAGGTTTGGGGGGGTGGGGGAGGAGAGGTGAAGGCTGCTTGCACTTGTCAGCTGCTGCAAACCTTAGAGAAGCTGCCCTGAATTGCCTGCAGTGCAAGTTTGTCGCCGGCGCCTGACGTCATCGTGGCGCCAAAAGACCCTATGTAAGGTCCGAGGCTGCAGCGCGCAGCTTTGTTTTCCATCAAATTGTGAGCGCCTTCCTCCTCTCTTTGAATGACTTTTCAGTTGAAGCTGGAGAAGGAAAGGAAGGCTGCGCCCCATCCGCTCCCATCTGGGCCTGTGACACCAGTCTAAGAACATAAGAAGATAAGAAATTGCCACGCTGGGTCAGACCAAGGGTCCATCAAGCCCAGCATCCTGTTTCCAACAGAGGCCAAAAACCAGGCCACAAGAACCTGGCAATTACCCAAACACTAAGAAGATCCCATGCTACTGATGCAATTAATAGCAGTGGCTATTCCCTAAGTATAATTGATTAATAGCAGTTAATGGACTTCTCCTCCAAGAACTTATCCAAACCTTTTTTGAACCCAGCTACACTAACTGCACTAACCACATCCTCTGGCAACAAATTCCAGAGCTTTCCAGAGTCTCTCTTTCCCTCTTTCCAGAGTCTCTCTTTCCCTCTTTCCAGAGTCTCTCTTTCCTAAACATTGATTGAGAACTGTACGCTTTGTACAGCCATGAACGCAGGGCCCAATGAGCTTGCTGATTCTCTCACTGCCTTAGATATGTCTTGTGTGACTCGGAGCCCTGACCTTGACCTACATGCTCATCCCATGGTTGGGGCTGGAGACTGTGCGAGTCCCAGGGTTGAATCTACGGCGACCATAAGTGCTACAGACGGTAGTTCTTCCTGGAGATGGCTTGGAGCTTAAACAGACAAATTCAGTGCAATCAGTTTCTGATGCAGGTGTAATAGTGAACTGCCCCACTGCAAATCCATTTCCCCAATTACACTGAAGACATTGTGCAGTGCTCTAAGAGGGTTTGAACAGTCCCTAATTAGCAGGATTGATAACCCTCTCTCAGTAGAGGGGACATGCAGTCTCAAATCAGTGTGTTCAAGATAACGGCACTTGACCTCTTCCCTGAAGCACTCCCACTACAGGCCAGTTCGGCAGAGAAGGCACCAGTAGTTCTCTGCCTCCAGCAGATGCCTCCAGCTGGTTCGGCAGGGGCGACAAGACTCTCTGAGGTCTCTTTTCCCGGGGAAGGGCCTGGAGCAGGTTGGGGAACCCCTCTGCGGGACGACGGCCCTGCTAGGGTTGCTTTTCCCTCCCCCCACAGGCGATCGCGGCCTTGCATTTCCTGAGAAGCGAAAAGAGAAACAGAAGTGGCGGCGGTGAATAGGCCTGGAGCCTAAGACCGCAGAACCCGGCCCGAAGTCCCCCGTAGCCCCGCACTGCGGGTAGGATGGAGAGGGGCGGGAAATGCCTGGGAAGCGGCGTGCGGCGCCTCCCGACGGTAGCGGGCTCGTTCTGCCGAAACTGCGATGGCGCGGCATCGGGAGGCCCCGCAGGGGGCAGCAGGGGAGACCTGCCAAGTTCACTTCCCAGCCCCAATGTGCCTGCTGCCAAATCTGAGATCGCCTCTGGTCAGGACCCCGCCCCTCCCTTTCCCGTAGCGTTGGAGGAGGAGGAGGCCTCGGAGGGGGAGGAGTTTTCAGCTGACTTTGCGCTGTTAATGCATAAAGCTTACAAAAGAGGTGAATGGGAAGCCTATGGGCTTGGGTGGCCCCAAAGGCAAACTCCCCGAGGCCAACCCCCCCCCCCCCTCCAGGAAAGAAAAGGAAGCTGGAATCCAGAGAAGTGGAGAGGCGCAGACCCTCACCCAAGTCATTTTCGGATGATTTTTCCCAGAGGGGTTCCCTGGATGAAACCGAGGAGGAAGAGGACCCGAGCCTAGAACAAGATGGCTCAGTGGTCCTTTTATTTAGGGCAGACAGGTTAGGAGCCCTGATCTCAAAGGTCTCTCAACTCTTCAGGCTGGCAGACGAGCAGCCCAAGGACATTACACTAAAGGGGAATCCTGTCCTTACGAGTATTAAAATGCCAGCAAAGGCTTTCCCGATGCATTCCACAATCCAGGACATGATTACAGCGGACTTAAGGCTACGGAGTAAGAGGAATATGGGAAAATTGTATGTAATGGATCAGGCAGGTAAGGATAACTTCCTGGCCCTTCCCTAAGTGGATGCAGCAGGGTCGGCGGTCCCCCAAAAAAGACCACCATCCTGGTGGAAGGGGGTGCAGCCCTTAGGGACCCGCAGGACAGAAGAATCGAAACGCTGCTCAGGAAAGATTTTGAGTTGCCTAGCCTGGCACTGCGGGCAGCTATCTGCGGTGGTTACATAGCGAGGGCTCTGCTCTGCACCCTACAGCCGCTCGCAGATTAGGCAGAAGGTACCATCAACCAAGAGATGGGACAAGCAGAGTCCATAGCAGCGCACGTGGCCGAAGCGCTCTATGGTCTTATTGGGATCTCGGCCAAGCAGGCCGCGACGGGTAATGGCCAGGTGCCTCCTATGATTGAAAAGTTGGGCAGCCGATTTAGCGTCAAAAACTAGGCTGAGCAAACTCCCCCTTTAAGGGAAAATTACTGTTTGGAGAGGACCTAGATTCCCTTATGAGGAGCTTGGAATCCAAGCCTTTAAGGCAGGAGAACACAGAGAGGAGGTGAGAGCAGACAACACCCCAGGGACACCAGACAGCCTAGATGGTCAAGGTTCCAGCCCAGTGGGGAGGGCAGGCCATGCGGGCAGCTCTTTCAGGGGGCCAGGCGTGGTACTGGGGACACCGGCAGCAGAGGCTAGTTCCCTAAGGGCGCACAGTGATGGTGCTAGGGTCCACTTGGCGCTACCAGAAGTCGAAGGCAGACTGAGAAGGTTCTATCACGAGTGGACCCCGGTAACTACAGACAGGTGGGTACTCAATAATAAAAGAAGGCTACCATCCGGAGCTAAAGAGCACTAAAAGGGAGTGTTTTATTCCATCACCATACAGCAGAGCAAAGCAGTGACCAGGCTGCTAGGCCTCAAAGCCATTGTCCCAGTACCCAGCCAGGAAAGAGGAAAGGGCACCTACTCTATTTTCTTCACTGTTCCCAAAAAGGACGGACCCATTGTTCTGTGCTGGAACTCAAAGGAGTAAACCAGGCACTGAGGATCCAGCACTTCAAGAAGGAATCCTTAGGGACAGTCAAGGCTGCAGTGAGAAGGGGCAAGTTCCTGTCCACTTTGTATTTAATGGAAGCATATCTGCACATACCCAGAAGTTCTTGCAGTTTGTGGTCTAGGCTATCACTACCAGTTCCAGGCCCTGCCCTTCGGTCTAGCAGTGGCCCCATGAACCTTCACGAAAGTCTTAGTGCTGGTTGCAGCCTTCTTGTGCAAGGAGGGAATCAGAGTCTATCCCTAGCTAGACGATTGACTGATAAGAGCAGATACGAGGCAAGAAGGGTCCAAAGCAACAGAGAGAGTCATACGATGGCTGGAAAGCTTGGGCTGGATAGTGAACAGGCCCAAAAGCCAGTTGGACCTGTCACAGACATTAAAGTATCTGGGAGCACTCTTCGATACCGACAAGGAGATGCTAAGCCTTCCTGAGGAGAGAATAGTCAAATTATAACAACAAGTGTAGAATTTACTGTCTTCCAGAAAACCCAAGGCAAGGGCTTGTTTGCAAGTGCTGGGATCAATGGTGGTACCCATGGTCTGTTATCATCAGGCCATGGTGGGATGAGCTCCACCATGGCCCCGAGGGCCTCCTGATATCTTCGAACCGTACGGTCAACCGAACTTCCTGCTTTGGGGGGGAGAATGGAAGCTGTGTGCAGGCGGGCTCGCATGCATGCTCATACCCAGAAGAGGGTCCTCTCTTTCGGTCGCCTGCACTCTCTCCTTCTTTGGCTGCTGGCTGGTTAGGCTCTGCTGGCGGCCCAAAAGGTGAAGGACTTGCAGTTTCTAGATGTCAGAAGGATCCTTTTGAAGTATCTAAGGTCTACAAACAAATTTAGGAAGTTGGACTGGCTATTTGTTCTATACTCAGGAGTCCGGAAGGGGGGAGGCAGCCTCCAAAATCCTGATCGCAAGATGGGGAAGCCATCGCTTCAGCGTACATAGTGACTGGCAAGGAAGTACCGCAAGGCCTGAAGGCGCAGGCCTCCTCCTGGGCAGAGTATAGATCAGTGGTCCCCCCATCAACATTTGCAGGGCAGTCACATGGGCCTCAGTGCACACATACAAGAAATACTACGAGCTGCACCTACACAAAATGAAAGACACGAGATTTGCAACAGGACTTACCCACCTGGGATGAGAATAGCTTAGGCAACGTCCCACGGTGAAGGCTGGTCTGGCAGGATGAAGACGAAGGGACAATTAGAGCTTACCTTGCTAATTTTGTTTCCTCAAGTCCTGACAGACCAGTCCAAATTCCTGCCTGAAAAGGATACTACTACTAATAATAATTTTAATAAAAGGTAATAAGGGAAAAGGGCAAATCTGGAGGAAAACTGCACCTCCGCACAGGGCGAGGGGCAGGGAGCCAGCCTGGACCATATTTTTGTTGCCTATGTAACCTGGGGGGGGGGGGGGGGGGGAGGCGAGCAGGACAGTCGCCTCCCCAGGGGGACCCCCGAGCAAGGGCACCCGGTTCTTCTCTTGACTTGAATTTTGTTTTCTAGAAAGTAGCGAGGGCGTTATGGGTAGACCGCACCAGCTTGGGCAAAAACCTAGTGACGCCTTCTCTACTGAACCAGCCTAGGTAGGGACTCCCTCAGGGAAGAGGTTTGTAACTCTGCCTCCGTGTGCTGCTAGGGGCACCTAACCCACGGCGAAGGAAAGAAACTTAGCAAGGTGAGCTCGAATTGCACCTTTTCGATCCAGATTCCTTGGAAGGTTTTCTCTTCAGAGAATGCCCGGTGACGCATTCCCCTCTGTTGTGATTTTATTTATCTCGAGCATTAGTATAAGTTAATGTAGGCTGTGTTTCTTTTTTATTCTCCTTTTATTTTCCTCCCCGTGTTGAGGTTATACAGGACCCTTATCATTCTTTTTTTTTTTTCCTGTGAGCCCCATTACATTCTTGATTCTGTTTATTTGTCGTGTATATCAAGTTTTTCTTGATCTTGTATTTTCTAAATTTAATAAAAGTAAATTTTTTAAAACGTCAACGAAGGAAGAGGATGGGGAAGTCAGATATCCAGGCATACCACAAACTAACTGAGTAAGAGATCAAGTAACGTCTACAGTCACTCAGTAGACGGGAAAACTGAACAGACATGGGTAGGCCATTGCTTTTACTGACAACTACTATGTCACTTTTTTTTTTGTTTTTAAAGGAAGGTGAGATTGTCCTTATTTGGTCTCCTGACGGTATCTGGACATGCACGCCTCGTACTCTTGGTGCGTCTTTTTGTGTTTCTATAACAGTTTTGCATCCTCCTCTGTTTTCTTGTCATGCGATGGAAAAAGCAATATTGCTGAAATATATATTAACCAAAGCTTTGTGCCATGTGAAAGCAGGAGAGGATATAAAACAGCCAATTGTGACTGGCATGATGCTCTTTGCTACTGCAGGAGCCCGGTCTGAAGCTTGTTCCTCACCACTAGGTCATGCAAGAAGAAAGGTGGCAAAAATGAAACACGGAAAAGCAAACATAGTGCAGCATAGCAAGTTATATAGATACCTGCGTGGTAAAGAACTAACAAATGTGCAAAATTTATTGCAACAGCTTCGTGAATATGTGAAGATGGCTAACATGGTATATCTAATACATAATGCAATTTTAACAATATGTGATGGGCAAGAACATCGTCTCACAATTTCAATAATGCAAAAAATACACAAAAGTTACTATCATATAATATACAATAACCCCATCGCCTCATGAATTTCTCATCCAAGAACCCACTAAAAACCAACATCACTCACTCCATAATCTCCCCCATTCATACTCAACCACATACATGCATATAAATACTCAGTGGCTCTCTGTATTTGTAGAGCCCCTAAAACCCGTCAACCTTCCCCAGTGCTTTAGAACAACTTTCCCACTGGAGTCACTAAACCTTCCCTTAGATCTAAATATTCCCCTAAAGATTTAAAGATTTTGCAATTTTCCAAAAGGTCTTTCAAATATGACAAACAAGATCTTCCCCTTTCTTTTTCCAGAGGTCTTAAAAGATATCGAACATGATCTTCCCGTCCTCTTTCTTGTTCCAAGATCTTTAAAAGATGTCAAACTTAATCTCACCCGACAAGGGACCCTAGTTTTGCCCCATTGGGCTTGCTCAGTGGGCAATTATTCCACAAAAAACAGAAACAACCACCCGCCCATTATACCCCAAAAATATACACCAACCCTCAAAGAAAATTCTCCTCATCAAACCGCAACCCTTACCTCAGATTCATGACCCAGCAGTCATGGGTCATGAATCTGACCATTGGTGTCGCCCCATTGTGCCTTGACTGAAATGCCCTTCTCCCAAGGGCTGTAAGTATGGGCTGACTTTGTGGAGTGGAAGACCTGAGCTGGGATTTGAATCCTGGTCCCTCCACCCAACACCGAGCCACCAGCCAGCTGAAATAGAATTGCTAGCAAGCAAATGAGATAGTCGCTCAGCCCATTTGCTATAAAGGGGGCTCAATGCACTATAATAACACCAAAAATCTGCGCCACATCATTTCATCCGTGACTTTCTGACCAGTGCTGCTACTATAATTACAACAAAATGCCTTTATTCTTGTATTATACCTTCCACATGGACGTGTTTGGTAACTTTCTAGAGTGCGGAAGGCATAAAAGCAGCTGTGCAAAATATTGGTGTGCGCTCTTTCAAACGAGCACAGGAGTGTTAAGCAGCCTGTATTCCTCTCCCCCTCCTCTCTATGCCTTCTCTTATATCCGGTTTTAATGAAAGTGACCCTTGGGCTACACACTGCTCACCTCTCTCGCTGTCTCGATTTCAAGGCATTCTCAGCGTTGCCCTGTGGACTCTGACACTGGCAGAGGCGTCATAGTGGATAACACATTGAAATTGTCGGTTCAGTGTGCTGCGGCAGTCAAAAAAGCAAACAGGATGTTGGGAATTATTAGGAAGGGAATGGTGAATAAAATGGAAAATGTCATAATGCCTCTGTATCGCTCCATGGTGAGACCCCAGCTCCCCTATGAGGAAAGAGTAAATAACCTATTCACATCTACCTGTTCTAGACCTCTCATGATTTTAAACACCTCTATCATGTCCCCCCTCAGCTGTCTCTTCTCCAAGCTGAAAAGTCCTAACCTCTTTAGTCTTTCCTCATAGGGGAGCTGTTCCAGTCCCCTTATCATTTTGGTAGCCCTTCTCTGTACCTTCTCCATCGCAATTATATCTTTTTTGAGATGCGGCGACCAGAATTGTACACAGTATTCAAGGTGCGGTCTCACCATGGAGCGATACCATTCCCAACATTCTGTTTGCTTTTTTGACTGCCGCAGCACACTGTACCGACGATTTCAATGTGTTATCCACTATGATGCCTACATCTCTTTCTTGGGTTGTAGCACCTAATATGGAACCCAACATTGTGTAATTATAGCATGGGTTATTTTTCCCTATATGCATCACCTTGCACTTATCCACATTAAATTTCATCTGCCATTTGGATGCCCAATTTTCCAGTCTCACAAGGTCTTCCTGCAATTTATCACAATCTGCTTGTGATTTAACTACTCTGAACAATTTTGTGTCATCTGCAAATTTGATTATCTCACTCGTCGTATTTCTTTCCAGATCATTTATAAATATATTGAAAAGTAAGGGTCCCAATACAGATCCCTGAGGCACTCCACTGTCCACTCCCTTCCACTGAGAAAATTGCCCATTTAATCCTACTCTCTGTTTCCTGTCTTTTAGCCAGTTTGCAATCCACGAAAGGACATCGCCACCTTTCCCATGACTTTTTAGTTTTCCTAGAAGCCTCTCATGAGGAACTTTGTCAAACGTCTTCTGAAAATCCAAGTATACTACATCTACCGCTTCACCTTTATCCACATGTTTATTAACCCCTTCAAAAAAGTGAAGCAGATTTGTGAGGCAAGACTTGCCCTGGGTAAAGCCATGCTGACTTTGTTCCATTAAACCATGTCTTTCTATATGTTCTGTGATTTTGATGTTTAGAACACTTTCCACTATTTTTCCTGGATTATTGGTTAAGGGTAGCAACTGCCATACCAGCAAGTTACCCCCATGCACTCTTCTTTATTTCCAACCTCTAGCCGGTGCTCAGCATCGGGCCTGATAATTCTAAGTATGACCTGCATTGTCCTATTCTGACCCCATTTGTTTTCTAGAATAGGCTGATCCAGTCTTGCCTGTACCCCACTGTAGACATGGACATACAGCTCCAATTTCCCCGTGGTAAAGCAGGTCCTCTTTTGGATAAGATTCAACTGATCCTACCTGGAGTTTGAAGCAGTCGTGAGCCTCAATTTAGTTCCCTAAAGGCAGTGTATGTTTATATTTCTCTGTTATGCTGCCACCCAGTGTCATCTTTTGGTATTGCGTAACCTAGAGCCTTTGCATGTTATAAAGCTCTTTTTCTGATTGAATGTTTCTGGGCTCCTTATTCGATCTATCCTGATTTGCTTTGTCTCCCTGTCTGTGTTCTCTTGCCTCTTCCTATTGGTCCCTTCACCCAAGCAATCTCTGAGACATTTTATTTCCTGTAGAGTCTTTTCATCTGGAAGAAGAAGGCTCGGCAGGCTAACAGCTTTTATTCATCCTCTTACAGGCTCTGAGAAGCATCATCTTGTCACCTCTTATTTACTATTAACCCACGGCCACTGTCAGCTTTCAGAGAAACCCATGACAGCTGTTATCAGCCTCATCAACCTGTTCGGCTCCTCTTGGGACCTTCTCATCTGCTGTGAGTGATGAACTGTTCTTCAAATAAATGGTTTTTGGTAACCAAGAGCTGAGTTTGTCTGATATCTGCAGCTGGGGTAGAGGTTTAGCTGACTGTCTGGGGGGTTCAAGCTAGACACTGAACGCTGAGGGCAGTACCATAAATGAAGCGTGAACATAAATCAGTTTTAATGTGACTGCAAATCCTGAATAAAAACAGAGCATGGGGGGAGGGGGGGGAATTAAGCATTCACATCCAAAACATAATCTGGAGGGACAGGGTATGAGCAGAGCGCACCATTCAGTGCCCAGTGGTCAGTGAAAGCATCACCCCCTCAGAAAAGCAGGACCTCAGATCTGTGCGCGCCATGAGGCAAAACCAGGACGAGGTCAGCTTGTCCTGCAATAAAGAAGCAGTTAAGAGCCCCAATAAAGTTTATTATTTGCTTTTATGGTCTTCCTATTGCTTTCCTGAGCTTTTCTGTTGCATGATTAATCTGCTTCTCCGTGAATCCCTCTCGTGCCACTGGCAATATGGGAGACACGAGGACGACCCGGAGTTCATTCTTTCAATCAGAAATCATAAATAGCCACATCTGCAGATTCCTGGCATCCCAGACCGTTGCTTGCACCTGCACTCCTAGACAGAGAGGGGATTTATCCCATCCCAGGCTACAAGGGGGTCAGCCATAAACCTGCAAGAATGACCGCATCGTGGACCCACCATTCCTTGGCGGGCTTCACGTGCACAAACACACACACGCACACTTATAAACTCCTTCCAGTACATCTGAAAGAGGACGGGCTGCTGAGAAGAGAGCACCTCTGACAATTAGTTACAAAGTACAGAAGTACCAAAACCAAAAAAAAACAAAACGAAGACGCTCCGAGATCTTTGTTTGCTGTGTTCGGCATAACTGAGAGACCAGGCTGCACTGCTGCTGAATTAGGGGCCCATCAGAATGCCAGCCTCGTATCCTGAGGTTCCAGGCTGCCGGATTTACACGATGTTGTAGCAAAGCGACTGGCCAAGGGAGCTGATTCTGTGATGTCCCTCCCGTGTTGTAACTGACATCACCCGTGGCGTGGCGTGGGGTTCTAGAACCCGTGTTAGTCTTGGAGGCACCTCGACCCTTCGCAAGCCGTGATGCCTTTTATCAGAGCAGCATGAGCGTTAGGCAAAGATGACACGCAGGAGCCCTTGAGACCACACAGGTCCGGTGACCACTGGTGACATGCAGGAGCCCTTGAGACCACACAGGTCCGGTGACCACTGAAGAAGGGACTGGTGTGACCTGGAAAGCTTCTCTGTGGATTAGTCTCACATTGGGCCCAATCGAAGGCATCAAAATCTGCAAAAAATGCAAATGGTACAAAGATAAAGGTCACTGATGTATATTTTATGCACCCTTTCCCATGTCTACAATGTTTTCCTCATGTTTTCAACACAGAGACTACTCTGAGTCTTGATACAAAAACCTAATGTAATTGCCGGAACCGTTCTCAGTTGGGTTCCCTCTTTCTTGCATGTAACAGGAGGCAGCGGGTGCAGAGAGGGGAAGAGTGTTCTGCATGGCGGTCTTTGACCTGGGGAGTACCACTGGGCTCTGCGTTGTCATCGCTTTTGTTTAATATATCTTACTCCCCTACACCCCTTTTACAGATGCTGTATATTCCATATTTAGTTTATGCTGATTACGTTCAGCATTGCATTCCCTGTCAACGTGCTGAGGAAGTGCCTGAGACATGACTGCAGAACTCTTTCTTAATAATTAAGGATTGGTTGACACAAAATCACCTATGTCTAAATATTTTTTTTTAAAAAAAGAGTTTTATGGGTAGGTAAACGGCCTTTAGACATGGATCAGCCTCAACAGATCTTTCTTGAAGGGTCTCCTATCTCAATTTTGACAGAAATAAAGACAAAAATACAAGATCAAGAAAAACTTGATATACATGACAAACACAGGTTGAGGGATTTACTCCTTTATAGTGGGGATACTATTCCTCCATCCCACTGCTGGATCTCGCAAGAACAGCTACATGTAGTAAAGTATCAGAAGCATCGCCGCAAATCCTAGGTACCCACTGTAGGACTTTGGAGACACTGAGGACGCAAGACGGACTTCAGCCTTCCCTGACCTCCGGTACAGAGATGAGAGACTCTGACCAGCATATATACTTGGCCTTCTCTGACTAAACCCTGGACTGTACCATTGTGGCCACTCCTAGAGGGGAGTACAATTTGTGGTTCGGTCCACTCACTATCTGACCACTGGGAGGAGCACAGAGCACTCTATGAAGGTCCTGCTGTATTCTTGACAGGCTGAATTAGCTGGGAAAGTCTGAACTTGTTAAGTCTCGGATGCTAATCAGGGTCAGGCCTGGCTAGTGGTTGGGTGGGGGGATGACTGGGTGCTGTAGGCTAGGCATGTGTGGTCATTTTAAAATGATGTGAAGGCGCCAATGATATTTCTTGTGTCATTTCCTATCCAAAATGGTACTTAAAAAACCAAAATATCATGTGCGTTGTTTCAGTGTGTGCTAGTTGCAAAATTTGCCAAAGAGCATGCACTGTAATAAAGATATGTCTGTTAAACTGAAAGAAATTAAACAAACAATGTGACTTGAAAGAGATTTTTGTCCAGGGCACACCTCTACCATGGGTTTCAAGGAGGTAATGACAAACCACTGCAGTATTCTGCCAAGAAGAGGTCACAAGCACCACGATGGGGTTCTGATCACCCAACCCTCAACACCCAGAAATGGGTAGAAAGAGGATCCGGAACAACAAAACTCTGCTGCTAATTAGTGGGATTGTTCCAAGCTCCTAGTTGGCCTTTGTTCTGGTGTCCTCTGCTGCTGTCCTGAACTAATGAATGGAGGACATATGGCACAACAGATTGCGAAGAGGTGGCCATAATGTCATGCTCATTAGGGGTACTAATGGGCATAGTGTGCAGATGACATTGGCCTGGACCCTGATAAAATGTTTGCCAACCTGAATGAATGCCTGGGGAAGACCTTCAGCTGGTTGTGCCAAATTAAATTGAAGTGCTTAGACCCCCAAGGTGACTTTTGAAGGGACAACTCTGCCCTTCGGCTATTGAGTTTGCAGCTTACAATTTGCTCTGGACTCCAAGCTCACTATGGAATCTCAAATCCTAGCAGTATCAAAATCAGCTTTCTCGCAGCTATGCCAACTGTGTCATCTCTCTCCCTCCTTTGAGGGCCCTGCTTTTGACAGAGTCATCCAGGTTTGTGTAATCTCCTGCCTGGCTTTTACTCAGTTTACACTGTGATTTTTAAAAAAATCCCTCGGTCAATGCCCTATAGCTCATTCAGAACACTGAAACGTGAATATTGCTGAGGGCAAAAAAGTTTGAAATCTTAAAATCTTTGCACTGGTGCCCAATATTCTACCCAGCCAAATTCAAACTTCTGATGCCATTAAGGCCATCAAAGGCGATGCACGCACTGCTGTTGTATTAACACAGTAACATAGTAATGATGGCAGATAAAGACCAGATAGTCCATCCAGTCTGCCCAGCAATTTTGCTTATGGTAGTATTAACTCTCATATGCATCCCGCTGCCTCTTCTCTTTACCCCAAGGCTGACTAATGGTCCTGACACTCAAGGAACTGCGCCTCCCAAGCACCAGAGAGAAAACCTTCTCCAGTTCACTTCCAGCCCCGAGGAACTCTCTGCCACTGAATATCAGGCTGGCTCCCAACCTGATAACATTTAGAAAACTGCTAAAAACATGGCTTTGAGAGGCAGCATTTGGACAAGAAGCTGACACATGGCCTGCTTCTCAAGCCACACTCTCTGGCACCTAAACGGTCTGTTCAATATGCAGCAGAAAGGGCCAGGTGGGTTTTAACGAGGTACTTCCGCAATTCCTTTCCCTTGTGTCCTTAACTTAGTGCAATGCCATCTTATCCAAACGTCACCGAGAAAACTAACTTGCACCTTGTCCAGACGTCGCCAAAACAACTACCCCAGTTTACTCCAGAACTGCTCTCAGTCCTTAAACTCTGTATCCCTACACGTCCCTTTCATGCCTTCCCCTCATTATGCCTTTCCAGAGGTCAGTCACCCTGACCTTTACCTCTTGTACTGCCCTAATATATTATCTAATAATACATGTCGACGACATTTAAAACTGTTGATGTGCATTCTAACTTGCCGTAACACACTCTGAGCTCTTTTGTTGGAAAAGCGTGAAATAAATGAATTATGAGGATGAGAATTAAAGTACTGTGACTCGGCTGCATTTACCTCTGCCATGAATCTAGGCATGGCGGTGGGCTTTAATTAACCCCTCTGACGCTGTGGCACGGAGGGGCTTTCCCCTCCAAAGATGCAACCCTGATCCATGGGCGCCCTCCTCCTCCTCCCAATGTGTGTGAAGTATGAAGGCAAGACCGGCGTACTCTTGAAAGCTCATGAACAACAGTACATTTCTGGAGAATTCTCATGCTGCTTCGGCACGGAACATTGCGGCCTGCGGAGAATCCCTCGTCGGGATAACAATGATGACGAGGATAGAAACACTGACGTTGATGTGGAAGCTTCCGTGCATCCATCCTAAAGGTGGCCCCTCGCATGTTTCCGAAGCATTAAACTAGAAAGCGCACTGGAGCTGTTTAAACAAATTATTCTTATTGCTGCTTCCTGTGGGGCCTCAATATGTGTGTCTGAGGGGCTAGCTACATGCTGGTGCTGCACCGCGGCTATGCTGCAGGCCGCTGGAGGCAGGATAAGCGTTGCAAAGGGTCAACCGCTGGGACTGGCGTATGAAATCAGCAACTGGAGGTGGGAACCGGCAAAGCCCCTGCCTGGGTCTCTGAGCTGCAGGCTTCATGCGATGAAGGCAATGCTCCTTCGTAACTTCACATCTGAGATGGTTACACTGGGGCCAATAAATCACAGCTTCTGCAGAAAGAAGCCGAGGAAAATAGCTGGGAAGGACGTTTCCTTTCTCCAAGTAATGAAAGAAAAAGAGCCCTTAGGGAGGGGAAGTAACTTTTGAGTTGCTGTCGGGGAGATGTTATTAGTGCGGAGCCTTTGATTTCCGTGACCCCAGGGGATGGAGCTGTGACTCTCAAACACCAGTCCAGCCCAAACTTTGTTCCCCTTTTCCGCATTCTGCACATAATCTCTAGAAGAAAGAAAGGGGAGGAACGTGGAAATATCTGGCAAGTCTTCACTGAGGAAGAAAAAGGTGCATTGTCCGTAGGAAAAGACAGAAGGTCAAGGACAGGAGTCAAGGGCATGGGCGCTGGACAGAGGGAGGTGAGAGAAAACAGGAGGAAACGCTTCTTTGCTGAGACGGTGGTGAATGCATGGAGGAAGCCAGTTTAGCCCCATTTGGCAGCGCGGCCAACCGCCCCACAACTAATAATGCTCATCACATGCAAATGCATGTTGATGAGCCTATTAGTTAGTCACCCAAAATACATAAAGTAAAATGTGCGGCCAAGCTGCACATTTTACTTTCAGAAATGAACGCTTGCCCAAGGGCAGGCGTTAACTTGAAAGCAACGGGAACAGTGTACAGAAGAGCAGAAAAAACTGCTTTTGTGTACACCCTCTGACTTAATATCATGGCGATATTAAGTCGGAGACACCAAAAAAAAAAGAAATCTGCCTGCCGGTCTGCGGGTTCGAAAACGGACACTCAATTTTGCCGGCGTCCGTTTTCTGAACCCGTGGCTGTCAGCGGGTTCAAAAACCGACGCCGATAAACTTAAGCATCTGTTGTGGGTCCCGCTGACAGCCGCCGCTTCCGCTAATAAGGAGGCGCTAGGACGCGCTAGTGTCCCTAGTGCCTCCTTATTAGTGCGCGGCCTCATTTGAATACAAAATCGCGTGCCCAGGAGAGGTATGTGGGCGCGAGTTGGGAGAGCGGGTGCTCGCCTCGGAGCGCCGGCTCTCCCGCACGTTTTATTGCATCGGCCGGCGAGCAGCCTGCCCCATCACACCGACGTCTCCCTTCTCCTGCACTTGTACATAGAGGGAGCTGGTCCGTTGTGATGAGTTCGTGTGTGTCGCCACCCTCGCTCTCCCTCTGCTTTAAAATTTGGCTTTCAGTGCTTTCTCAGCTCTTCTTTTGACCATACACCTCCTGCCCATGTCCGTCCGTACTGCCTGCTCCATGGAGGCTGGTGCGCCTTTGGCTTGGAAAGGTTGGGCAGACTGGAAGAAGCTACCAGCAGAGATGGTGGAAACCAAAACTGTGACAGAATCTTAAGCGAGGGTGGGAGAGATTCAGGAGGTGATGGTAAAGGCAGGAGGGGGGGATGATCGCTGGAGATCGAATGGGGTCTGTGGCAACACAGGCAGTAGACTGAGTGGGTCAAATGGCCCCTTGTCTCCTGACCATTACTACGTGAGCCAACAGATCACGAGCTTCCTTACGTTAACTACCTTCTGTGTTTTGTGTCCTGTCCCTCCCGTGGTTATATGTTTACCCCACCGCGGTAACGGCGATCAGCCAGCGCTTCAGCCCAGGGGATTCCTCATTTCTCTGGAGGCTTTGGGGTTTGCACAGCGCGTAGCTCTCTCGCATTCCCCGAGACAGCGACGGCAGCAGCACCGACAGCTGAGACAGCAGCAGCCTCTGACGCTCCTTCTGCGCCAGGCAGTCATCTGTGCCCCATTCAGAGGGGCGCCCTGTCTTACATTATTACTAACAGATGAGAGCCGTCGCTCCCCGCCAGCATCTCGCTTCCCCTCCAAAGACCTAGTTAGCACCGGTGGGGATGGGCCTGCTTACATGCACCAGCCCCCGAGGGACCCTGTCGTGTTTTATCAGAGGCGAAGCCAAGGCTGCGGGGACGCAGGTGACAGGCAAGGCTGGGGGCACCCAGAGGAGCTTTCTTCACATGTACAAAAGGCGAATCCTAAACCCCGGTGGAGAGAGGAGAGAGACCAGCGGAAGGCAGCAATCTTAAACTTCTTTTTTCACAAACGAAGGGGGGGGGGGGGGGGGGGGAGGGCTTGTTCTGGAGGAGACAGGAGAGTCCGGTGAGCGGAGGAGAGCAGATGTAGTCCTGCTTCACAAAAGTGGGAACAAGGAGCAGAGGGGCAAGTGCAGACCCCCTGGTCTAACTCTGATAGTGGGCAAAACTGTGGAAACACTCCTGCCAAAGTGAAAGATAGCACAGCCTAAAAATCCACCTTTTCAACCCTAAAACTGTTCGAGGCCTCGTACTCTTAACCAATCTCTGTAACAAAATTCCTGGACTCTCTTGTCTGTGTCTTGCCCAGATTGTAAGCGCCGCAGAGCAGGGACCGTCTCCTAGGGGCGGAAGATGCAATCCATCTTCCAGTGCCATAGAAATAGTGATAGCATATTTTACTCATTACTCCAGGCAAAATGGTTTTCAACAAAATAATGTAAATCAAGAACGTTTCCCTCAATTGATACGACTCAGAACCAACATCAGGAAATATGTCTTCACGCAGAAAGCGGCGGATGCCTGGAATGCCCTTCCGGAAGAGGTGGTGAAGATGAAAACAGTAAATCAAGGCATGGGATAAACACTGTGCATCCCTGAAGGCTAGAGGTTGACATAAAAAAAATGGGTGCATGGGGGTAACTTGCATGGAGCGGCAGCTACTACCCCAACAGAAGACAGGAATGACTACCCTTCACCAATCAGCTTTCATAATTTAGTCAGGGCCATGACTTCAGTGAGCTGGGATACTGGTATGCAGGCATTAGGGGAAAAAGTGCACAACTGCTTCTACGGTCAAGTCCAAAAGCAAAGCCCGTTCAAGCAGCATCGTCTGAATTGACAAGGAGGCTGCTCACCCTGTAAAAATGTTGATAGCAATAATTTTGATATGGGTTTGACAGAGCTTAGTTTTGATTGTTAATATTACTAACCTTAACAGAAACATGGGGGTAACCTGCACGGATCAGCGGTTACTACCCTTAACAGAAACAAGAGGGTAACCAGCACGGAGCGGAGGTTACTACCCTTAACAGAAACATGGGGGTAACCTGCATGGAGCAGCGGTTACTACCCTTAACAGAAACATGGGGTAACCTGCACAGAGCGGCAGTTACTACCCTTAACAGAAACATGGGGGTAACCTGCATGGAGCGGCAGTTACTATCCTTAACAGAAACATGGGGGTAACCTGCACGGAGCGGCAGTTACTACCCTTAAGAGAAACATGGGGTAACCTGCACAGAGCGGCAGTTACTACCCTTAACAGAAACATGGGGGTAACCTGCATGGAGCGGCAGTTACTATCCTTAACAGAAACATGGGGTAACCTGCACGGAGCGGCAGTTACTACCCTTAAGAGAAACATGCGGGTAACCTGCACGGAGCGGCGGTTACTACCCTTAACAGAAACATGGGGTTAACCTGCATGGAGCGGCAGTTACTAGAGATGTGAATCGGAATCGGTTCGGATTCCGGTTCGGATTCACATCGTGTTTTTTTTTTTTCGTCCGGCCCGATCGCGGTTTTGTTTATCGGCTGCGCCCAAGCCGATAAACAAAAAAACCCACCCCGACCCTTTAAAACTAATCCCTTAGCTTCCCCCACCCTCCCAACCCCCCCAAAAACATTTTACAGGTACCTGGTGGTCCAGTGGGGGTCCCGGTAGGAGCACTAGATGGCCCTCGCCATTTTTAAAGATGGCGCCGGCCATCCAGTGCTCCCTCCATGTGACAGGGGCCGGCCAATGGCACGGATACCCTGTCACATGGTAAGGGCAAAGGCCATCGGTGCCATTTTTATTAGTGGCAGCCGACGGCCCGGGAGCGGGAGATCTCTCCCGGGACCCCCACTGGACCACCAGGTACCTGTGAAATGTTTTTGGGGGGGTCGGGAGGGTGAGGGAAGCTAAGGGATTAGTTTTAAAGGGTCGGGGTGGGTTTAGGGGTTATTTTTGTGTGCTGTGTTTCCAGCCCTCCCTCAAAACGATAAGAGAACCCCCACGAACAATATCGTGGGGTTTTCCTATCGTTTTGGGGGAGCCCCCGATTTCTGACGATTTTGAAAATATCATATGATACTTTCAATCGTCTGAAGCCCGATTCACATCCCTAGCAGTTTCTACTCATCAGAAACATGGGAGTAACCTGTTGTGAGAAAGTCTGTTTAGTGGACCCTTGGCCTGGCTGTCTGAACAGCGGAGTCCAGACGATGGAAAAGGAGCCGGGAGGCGGCACGGATCTGGCGTGGATGTAGGAGCGTTCGCCCTGGAAACCCGAGACCCCCCACAGGAGGAGCCCGTAGGGGTCCGGGTCGCTGGGACTTAGGAGGTCTGGTGATCAGGGCTGGCTGAGGACGAGAAGAGTCAAGCGGAAGTCCAATGGTCAAGGCTGGCGGAAGACGAGAAGAGTCAAGCAGAAGTTCAATGGTCAAGGCTGGCGGAAGACGAGAAGAGTCAAGCAGAAGTCCAATGGTCAAGGCTGGCGGAAGACGAGAAGTTGAAAAGCAGGAGTGGATTCACTGGAGCGGGAACTGGAACCAGCAGGAACGGAGCAAGGCAGGAACCACAGGCAGGAACAAGCAGGAACGGAGCAAGGCAGGAACCACAGACAGGAACAAGCAGGAACGAAGCACGGCTGGAAACACAGGAACAAGGACCGGAACAGGCAGGAACGGAGCAAGCTGGATCCAGGGAAGCAACTAAGTACTCACAGGAGCGACCTCGTTGCAAGGCAAGGCAGGAGAGACTGAAGCTGCCTTATATACCCAGCCAGGCTCTGTCGTCAGCAAAGGGGCGGTTCAGCACTTCCGGGTGCTGGACCTACAAGAGCCGTCCCTTCGCGCGCGCGCGTACCCGGCCGGGGGGAGGAGTCAGAATCGGCATCGACGGCGTCTCCACGAGGGAGACGCCGCTGCCATGCGGCCGAGAAGGCCCAAACCTCCGGCGGAGCGCGGCGGGCCCGGGAGCCTCGGGAGGAAGGTAAGAGCCCGGTCGCTAGTCTGGCGACCGGGATAGCAACAGTACCCCCCCTCTTACGCCCCCTCTTTAAAGGGCCAGGCTTGTCAGGGTGGTCCAGGTGGAACTGATGCAGAAGAGCTTTATCTAAGATGTTACGAGCTGGTTCCCAAGTATTGTCTTCGTCGCCACACCCCTCCCATGCTAGCAAGTACTCCCAACGCCTGTTAACAAAGCGAGTGTCCAGTACCTCTCGTACTTGAAAGGTGGGATCTTCTGCTGAGGGCGCCGGAGAGGAATCAGGTAGCCTAGGATGAAATTTAGAAAGTATGACTGGCTTCAGTAGGGAAACGTGAAAAACATTGTGAATACGCAGGGAATTGGGAAGGCGTAGCCGATAAGACACCATGCCCACTCTCTCCGCAACTCGGAAGGGTCCGCAGAACTTGGGTGCCAACTTCTTCGACGGTTGTCGGAGATGAATGTGTCTGGTGCTGAGCCAGACTTTGTCTCCTGGGAGAAACTGTGGCGCAGTTCTTCGATGCCGGTCGGCAAATCGTTTAGAGGAGAGTGCCACCCTTTGGAGCCGGTGCTGTGTAGAAGTCCAAAGCCTACCCAGTTGGTCAGCGGTTGACTGGGCAGCAGGTGAGGAGACGGGTCCTGGTAGCGGCAAGGATGGTTTCAGCTGTTTGCCGTACACAACCTGGAATGGAGATCTTCCGGTTGCGGCGTGTACCTGATTGTTGTAGGCAAACTCCGCCCAAGGTAGGAGATCCACCCAATTGTCTTGCTTATCGTTGATAAATGCTCTCAGAAAGGACTTCAATGAACGGTTCATGCGTTCTGTTTGGCCATTGCTTTGTGGGTGGAATGCAGTCGAGAAGCTTAATTGTACTTTGAATTTTTTACATAACGCTCTCCAATATCTGGCGGTGAACTGGGGTCCTCGGTTGGAGACTATATCCAGAGGTAAACCATGTATGCGGAATATATGCTGAACAAACAGCAACGCCAGTTCTGTAGCGGAGGGAAGTTTGGGTAAAGGCACAAAATGAGCCATTTTAGAAAAGCGGTCCACAGTAACCCAAACCACAGTCTTGCCTTGAGAAGGTGGAAGTTCTACCACAAAGTCTGTAGCAATATGCGTCCACGGTTCTGTAGGAACGGGTAATGGTTGTAACAACCCCCTTTGGGGACCAATTAATGGTTTCTGTAGTGCGCAGGTAGGACAGGAACTTACATACAGAGAAACATCCCTACGTAGTCCAGGCCACCAATAGAAACGGGCTATGAGGTCTAGCGTCCTTTGTACTCCTGCGTGGCCTCCGGTTAAAGAATCATGACCCCAACATAGGACCCTTTTACGAAGTCTTATAGGCACTGGAGTCTTAGAAGAAGTGTCTAGCGGAGTGAGATTTAATTGAATACTTGCGGGATCCAGAATGTGCTGCAGGGACTCCTCCTCCTCAGGTTGAGAAGTACGAGATAGAGCGTCGGCTCGAACATTCTTTTCAGCGGGGCGATACTTAAGTATGAAGTTGAAGCGACTGAAGAACAATGACCACCTAGCTTGACGAGGGTTTAACCGTTGGGCCTGAGCCAAGTACTGTAAATTCTTATGATCCGTATAGACGGTCACCGGGTGATTAGCCCCCTCGAGCCATTGTCTCCATTCTTCAAATGCGAGTTTAATAGCAAGAAGCTCCTTGTCTCCAATACTATAGTTGCACTCGGCAGGAGTGAATTTCTTTGAAAAGTAGGAACAAGGCATCAGCTTGCCTGAAGCATCGTGCTGACTAAGAACGGCCCCAACCGCCAACGTAGAAGCATCAACTTCCACAACGAAAGGGCGCTGTGGATCTGGATGGCGCAAGCAAGAGTCCCGTAAAAAGCCTTCTTTAAGTCTTCGAAGGCGAGACAAGCTGAAGTAGACCAAGCATGAGTGTTGGCACCCTTGCGAGTGAGTGCGGTGAGAGGAGCCACTCTTTGGGAATAGTGTGGTATAAAGTGTCTGTAAAAGTTGGCAAAACCAAGAAACCGTTGGAGAGCCTTTAACCCTACTGGTTGAGGCCAATTAGTGATAGCTGCAACCTTCTCCGGGTCCATTTGAAAACCAGAAGAGGAAATAATGTAACCCAGGAATGAAAGTGTCTCGCACTCAAACTGGCACTTCTCCAATTTGGCATACAAGTGATTGTCTCTTAATGCGTGCAAGACGCGTTTGACATGACGGCGATGAGAGACGAGATCTGGAGAGTAGATCAAGACGTCGTCGAGATAAACGATGACAAAAGAATAGAGCATTTCTCGTAGTACCTCATTCATTAGGTTTTGGAAGACAGCGGGCGCATTACATAGTCCGAACGGCATTACAAGGTATTCATAATGACCGTCCCGGGTGTTAAAAGCTGTCTTCCACTCGTCCCCGGGACGAATACGAACGAGATTGTAGGCTCCACGTAGATCAAGTTTTGTGAAAACTTTAGCACCTTGAAGTCTGTCCAAAAGTTCAGGTATAAGAGGAAGCGGATACCGATCCTTCTTGGTGATGGTATTTAATCCTCGGTAATCAATACACGGTCTGAGGGTGCCATCTTTTTTGGCCACGAAGAAAAAACCTGCCCCCGCCGGCGAATGAGATGGGCGGATAAAGCCCTTGGCCAGATTTTCAGATACGTATTCCGACATCGCCCGCGTCTCAGGGATAGACAAAGGGTAGACTCTACCTCTCGGGGGAATGGAGTCTGGAAGCAGGTCAATAGCACAATCGAACGGACGATGAACTGGAAGAAGTTCCGCTTTCTGTTTGGAGAATACATCCGCAAAACTTTGGTACTGAGGTGGCAGTTCCAAGAGAGTCTGACAGAGTGGAAGAGTTGGTTTCAAAGGTAATTTCAAACAGTTGTGAAAGCAATAGGAGCTCCACTGAGCGATTTGCAGAGAGTCCCAGTGAACAATTGGAGCATGTTGTTGCAACCAAGGGAGACCCAATACTATAGGGTGCACCGACTTCTCCAGTAGCATAAAAGAGAGCCTCTCAGTATGGAGAATTCCGGTCTGAAGTGTGATAGGCTCTGTAATCTCTGAGATGTCTCCTGATAATGGAGTTCCTTGGATTGAGGTGACTCGGAGCGGAGGCTTCCGGGGTAAAGTAGGAAGCCCCAGTTGACATACCAAGTCTTTCAGAATAAAATTCCCCCCAGCTCCGGAATCTATAAAGGCTAGAGTCTGGAAGGAACCCCCTGGGTACTCCAGGGTGACAGGTACCGTACATTGAGGAGCAGGACTAAGGCAACCTAGAGAGATCTCCTCCCTCTTCCCTAGGTTCAAGCGTTTTCCGGCCGTACGGGGCACTGAGCCAGCAAGTGACCCTTAGTACCACAGTACAGGCACAATCCTAGAGTGTGCCGTCGCCTCCTCTCTTCTTCGGTTAACGGTGTTCGCCCAATTTGCATGGGTTCCTCAGAGGCATTGGGAGAGGGAGTAGACTGTGGCTTGTGAGGCAAGGAGAGAGATCTTGAAAAGGTGGGTGCCAGGGAGACCGGTTGTCGAGGCGGTCGGACCTCCCTCGCTCACTGCTGTAACCGCCGATCGATTCTCCCTGCCAAATCTATGACCTCTTTCAAGGTAGTGGGAATATCCCGTGTCATCAGTTCGTCCTTTATACGACTTGCGAGACCCTCCAAGAATATGCCACGCAAGCAGTCGTCTTGCCACCCCAGCTCCATGGCCAGGGTGCGAAATTCAATAGCATAGTCCGCTAGGGAGCGTGAGCCTTGCCTCAATTGCAGAATTTCCGTAGTAGCGGTAGTCTGGCGTGCTGGTTCGTCAAACGTTTGTTTGAAATGATCCACGAATCTTTGCAAATCTTGGAGTAAGGCATCTTGGTGTTCCCATAAAGGCGAAGCCCATACCATAGCCTTCCCGTCCAGCAGGGACAAAATGTAGGCTACTTTGATAGCATCGGAAGGAAATTGTCCCGGCAGCAGGGTAAAACGAATAAAGCACTGATTCAAGAAGGCCCTACAAGTCTTGGCGTCCCCAGAGTAACATGTGGGAGCCGGAAGTTGGGTCTGTATGGACGGATGTGGTATAGGTGCAGGAGGCGGAGGTGGTACCACTACGTCCAGAGGCGGAGCTTCCAGGCGACTTGCCAGTCAATCCACAGTAGCAGCCAAAACTTCTATGCATTGCTGCTGTTGCTGTATCCTTTGGGCCATTCCCGGAATGGCCTGCAGGCCGGGAGTATCCGCCGGATCCATGGCCTTGCAAACTGTTGTGAGAAAGTCTGTTTAGTGGACCCTTGGCCCGGCTGTCTGAACAGCGGAGTCCAGACGATGGAAAAGGAGCCAGGAGGCGGCACGGATCTGGCGTGGATGTAGGAGCATTCGCCCTGGAAACCCGAGACCCCCCCAGGAGGAGCCCGTAGGGGTCCGGGTCGCTGGGACTTAGGAGGTCTGGTGATCAGGGCTGGCTGAGGACGAGAAGAGTCAAGCGGAAGTCCAATGGTCAAGGCTGGCGGAAGACGAGAAGAGTCAAGCAGAAGTCCAATGGTCAAGGCTGGCGGAAGACGAGAAGAGTCAAGCAGAAGTCCAATGGTCAAGGCTGGCGGAAGACGAGAAGTTGAAAAGCAGGAGTGGATTCACTGGAGCGGGAACTGGAACCAGCAGGAACGGAGCAAGGCAGGAACCACAGGCAGGAACAAGCAGGAACGGAGCAAGGCAGGAACCACAGACAGGAACAAGCAGGAACGAAGCACGGCTGGAAACACAGGAACAAGGACCGGAACAGGCAGGAACGGAGCAAGCTGGATCCAGGGAAGCAACTAGGTACTCACAGGAGCGACCTCGTTGCAAGGCAAGGCAGGAGAGACTGAAGCTGCCTTATATACCCAGCCAGACTCTGTCGTCAGCAAAGGGGCGGTTCAGCACTTCCGGGTGCTGGACCTACAAGAGCCGTCCCTTCGCGCGCGCGCGTACCCGGCCGGGGGGAGGAGTCAGAATCGGCATCGACGGCGTCTCCACGAGGGAGACGCCGCTGCCATGCGGCCGAGAAGGCCCAAACCTCCGGCGGAGCGCGGCGGGCCCGGGAGCCTCGGGAGGAAGGTAAGAGCCCGGTCGCTAGTCTGGCAACCGGGATAGCAACATAACCTGCATGGAGCGACAGTTACTACCCTTAAGAGAAATATGCGGGTAACCTGCATGGAGCGGCAGTTACTTCCCTTAACAGAAACATGGGGGTAACCTGCACGGAGCGGCAGTTACTTCCCTTAACAGAAACATGGGGTAACCTGCACGGAGCGGCAGTTACTTCCCTTAACAGAAACATGGGGGTAACCTGCATGGAGCGGCAGTTACTTCCCTTAACAGAAACATGGGGTAACCTGCATGGAGCGGCAGTTACTTCCCTTAACAGAAAACATGGGGGTAACCTGCATGGAATGGCAGTTACTACCCTTAACAGAAACATGGGGGTAACCTTCATGGAGCGGCAGTTACTACCCTTAAGAGAAATATGCGGGTAACCTGCATGGAGCGGCAGTTACTACCCTTAACAGAAACATGGGGATAACCTGCATGGAGCGGCATTTATTTCCCTTAACAGAAACATGGGGGTAACCTGAAAGGAGCGGCAGTTACTTCCCTTAACAGAAACATGGGGGTAACCTGTACGGAACGGCAGTTACTTCCCTTAACAGAAACATGGGGTAACCTGCACGGAGCGGCAGTTACTTCCCTTAACAGAAACATGGGGTAATCTGCACGGAGCGGCAGTTACTTCCCTTAACAGAAACATGGGGGTATCCTGCATGGAGCGGCAGTTACTTCCCTTAACAGAAACATGGGGGTAACCTGCATGGAGCGGCAGTTACTTCCCGTAACAGAAACATGGGGTAACCTGCACGGAGCGGCAGTTACTTCCCTTAACAGAAACATGGGGGTAACCTGCACGGAGCGGCAGTTACTTCCCTTAACAGAAACATGGGGTAATCTGCACGGAGCGGCAGTTACTTCCCTTAACAGAAACATGGGGGTAACCTGCATGGAGCGGCAGTTACTTCCCTTAACAGAAACATGGGGGTAACCTGCATGGAGCGGCAGTTACTACCCTTAAGAGAAATATGCGGGTAACCTGCATGGAGCGGCAGTTACTACCCTTAACAGAAACATGGGGATAACCTGCATGGAGCGGCAGTTATTTCCCTTAACAGAAACATGGGGGTAACCTGCACGGAGCGGCAGTTACTTCCCTTAACAGAAACATGGGGGTAACCTGTATGGAGCGACAGTTACTTCCCTTAACAGAAACATGGGGTAACCTGCACGGAGCGGCAGTTACTTCCCTTAACAGAAACATGGGGTAATCTGCACGGAGCGGCAGTTACTTCCCTTAACAGAAACATGGGGGTAACCTGCATGGAGCGGCAGTTACTTCCCTTAACAGAAACATGGGGGTAACCTGCACGGAGCGGGCAGTTACTTCCCGTAACAGAAACATGGGGTAACCTGCACGGAACGGCAGTTACTTCCCTTAACAGAAACATGGGGGTAACCTGCACGGAGCGGCAGTTACTTCCCTTAACAGAAACATGGGGTAATCTGCACGGAGCGGCAGTTACTTCCCTTAACAGAAACATGGGGGTAACCTGCATGGAGCGGCAGTTACTTCCCTTAACAGAAACATGGGGGTAACCTGCATGGAGCGGCAGTTACTTCCCTTAACAGAAACATGGGGGTAACCTGCATGGAGCGGCAGTTACTTCCCTTAACAGAAACATGGGGGTAACCTGCATGGAGCGGCAGTTACTTCCCGTAACAGAAACATGGGGTAACCTGCACGGAGCGGCAGTTACTTCCCTTAACAGAAACATGGGGGTAACCTGCTCGGAGCGGCAGTTACTTCCCTTAACAGAAACATGGGGTAACCTGCACGGAGCGGCAGTTACTTCCCTTAACAGAAACATGGGGGTAACCTGCACGGAGCGGCAGTTACTTCCCGTAACAGAAACATGGGGTAACCTGCACGGAGCGGCAGTTACTTCCCTTAACAGAAACATGGGGTAACCTGCACGGAGCGGCAGTTACAATCATAAGAAACTTGCTGGACAGACTGGATGGACTATTTGGTCTTTTTCTGCCATCATTACTATGTTACTATGTTATCAATATCAAATAATTCATCTAATACATATACATACAATCTCCCACCTCAACAACAGAAGCCAAGCCTACAATAAGGGGAGGGGAGGAGACGAGGAAATAATAAAATAACAAAAATGATCAGAAAACAAATTACACAAAAGAAAAACACCAAAAAAAAAAATAAATAATAGTGTAGAGCCCCCTTGGTTCTCTCCTGGTTTGGGGTTGCTTTAGGAGATGTGGGAGCTCCTCTAATACAGAAATCCTAACCCGCAGGGGCAGCCTGTGCCTCTTCTCCTGTGTAAGTTACCTCCATGGAGATTTTTCTCTCTTTTGAATTTGGGCGTTTTCCTCCACCTCCCTGTCCTTTCTGGGGGTAGGGGGTGTCTTTCTGCAGGAGTATAGGACTGCGTTTTTCAGTGAGTAAACAGGATACCGGGTTACCCATCAATAGGGACTCGGGCCCTTCTATCTATTTTGTGTTTTTTTTTATCACTAATTGGTAAAAGGGGAGGATTCCTTTCTTTGAAAGGGTCTTGGGATCATCAGTATCCTTAGGAAGGGGTAACCCACGGCTGTCCAAGATGAAGGAGAGCAGGAGAGAGAGAGAGAGGAGTCACCATCGGCCCCTTTCAGGTTCATTAGCATCTGTTGAAGATCGTAGGGGAAGAGGATTGCGAGTATCTACTTCTACTATGAGGGAAAAGAAAGCAGATATTGAAGAGGAACTTCATGGGGAGGTAGGAGATGCACGTGACTGTTCGATCTGCCATATTTGAATTAAACTGGACCCTTAATTACCATCTTCATGGGAGGGAAGCTTGCAACCATCCCGTATCATAGGGGAGAGAGGAAAGATAAATTTGGATAATTGGTTTTTCACATCTATTAATAAATTAAAAAAACTGAAGCGGTCACAAATTTATTGAGAAACTTGGCTGTAACAACCGTAAGGATCATTTTTATCACTGTCTAGCACTTCAGTAAACGTATTACTGGAACCCACCTTAGGATTCAGAGTGCCTCTTATTGTATAATTAGTTCAGTGCTTATCACTGCTGTATTCAAAAACTTTTAATTTGGGAATTGACAAATTGCAATGCCCAGGGCCTAGAAGGATCATTCCCGCCCCCCCGCCCCCCCCTCATTCAGGGAATCCTGGATATTAATATCATTGACCAACGAGGAAGGTGCATCATTAGAGACTGTGATTGGAATATGGACCTTTGGGACTTCCTGTCTGGGTCTATCAGACCATGGGTTATAACTGCACCCAGCATTTTTCCTTCGGACTCAGCTTCAGATGGACGTCTTTCAGGACCACTGGAAAATTTTACTTCACATATGATTTATCTTATAGAAACCGTTCCGGATGCAAAAGTGTCTACAAATCAAACCTGTTCCCCTTTATAATTCAGAAGACACTCACATGGAAACCTAGAGAAGAACGTGGCAGCCATGGCCGCCACAAAGCAGAAGAAAACCCTTCCCGTGAAGCCACGTCGGGAAATGTTTTTACAGCCTGGTCACAGAAAGAGGCCTTTCTAGAATCCCAGCAGCCAGATTCAAGACAGAAGGCGGCCAGTAACGGGAAGCTCGTTGCAATCTCTTTCAGCAAACTTTCTAAGCATGCTGGCAAATCCAGTATCCAGCCCGCCTCCTGCATTTTCCCCGTGTTTCCCTCTAGACAGATAAAACGCACAGGAAATGCCTGGAAATATAGCCACCGGAGCCCCAAGGTACCTCCTTCATATCTTTCTTAAAAGTTCTTGGGGGACCTTTTGGACCGGACCGAAGAAAGTTCGGCAGCCTAAGATTCCTTGCTCTCACACGGTTCTCTGGTAATTCCCACTTGTTGTACAAAGCCAAATTGTCTTTTATGGAAGCCACACTGGTTGATTACAACCCTTACAGTCTGGCGCCCCCTATTGGTGGCTTTCTCTCCACGTGAATCAGTCCTCCTGGCCTGCCATGCAATCTTGGCTGTTACGTCAGAGGAAAACTTGCACGAACGTGACACTGCAGGAAATCAAGTACTTTCCATCCCGGTTATGACGGTCCAAAGGTCCTCCAGCATGATTTAAACACTTATAGAGAACTAGGGAAAAAACCTGCAGCATCTGGAAAGCTATGTACACTAAGCGCCTGATTTTCAAAACCATTTACATGTGCAAAACTGAGTTTTAGATGTTTGGGGAAGAGGAATAGCCTAGTGGTTAGAGCAGTGGACTATGAGCCAGGAGACCAGGGTTCAAGTCCCGCTGTTGCTCCTTGTGACCTTGGGCAAGTCACTTTACCCTCCATTGCCTCAGGTACAAAAACTTAGATTGTAAGCCCTCTGGGGATAGGGAAATACCTGCAGTACCTGAATGTAAACCGGTGTGATATCTCAATTGAGATTGAATGTTGGTAAATAAATAAATGCACTTTACCTGTGTAAGTGGGCTTTTGAAAATATTTACATGTGTAACTCCTTTTGAAAATTACCCCCTAATGCTCATAGTATGGGAAATAAAGTCCCAGATCTAGAGGCAGTCATGGAAGAGGCTGACTTGGATATAGTGGTGGTCACAGAGAACCATAAATAGGATCTCGTTATACCAAGCTATAATCTAGAAGGAAAGGGAAGAGGACTGGTGCTATATATAAAAAATAATAATAAAGCACCAGAACTGCAGGGTTTATGAGGTAAGGAGGAGGCACTGCAGGTTAATCTGAAAAGAGCAAATGAAACTTCTATTTTTATTGGCGTGATATACAGACCTTCGCAGGCAAAAGAAACAGAGATTTCACGGAAGAAATTCACAAACTTGCTATGAAAGGGGAAGTGTTCTTGTTAGGTAGTTTCAGTGTCCCAGATGTTTATTGGGATATTCCAGCTGTGCTGTGTCATCTGGAAGCAGGGACATCCTGGACATAAGAACTGGAAGAACTGTTCCGACACGGGAGAGGTGATAGTGGACCTGCTGCTTACAAACAGGGGGGGGGGATCACCTGGGATCCAGTGGTCACTGGATGGCATGGTTCAGTATTTGGGCACAGGCAATGGTGGATCCTTCAGGAAAACGATACAAGGAGACATAAACTGGATGGGATACGCTAGGGGATGTAGAACAGCAGTGGGAAAAAATAAAATGAAATTTTATTAGGGAAACAAACCTTTTTTTGATTAAAAAAAAGGTGAGAGAAAAAGAGAGGCCACTGTGCTTTTCTAAAGAAGTGGCTGAAGGGGTAGGGGAAGAAAAGTTAGTGCTCATAAGCTACAAGAGATCGCGGTTTAGTAGATATTCATGGTCTCCTCCCCAGCAATCCACACACATCTGGTCAATGAACACCCATCACATATCCGGGAAGGTCTGCTTAAATTGTGGAAAATACCAACCTACCAGCCTCCCAGGTTTTCTAAAGATTAAACATATCTACATGGGAGGGGGGGGGAGCAGGGATACTGGACCTGGTGCTTACCATCGGGGACACTATCTCTGATGTGGTGGTGGATGGTCATCTGGGAATCTGTGACCGCCGGATGGTGCGCTTCAATATTAGGACGCAAGAGATGAAGGACCCGAAGGCGAGGGTCCTAGACTTTAGGAAAACGAACTTTCTCCGAACGGGGGCGTACCTCAAGGAGTCGTTGGCTGGACGGGAAAATCTAGAGGAAGCAAAAGGGCAGTGAGCAAAACTAAAAGGAGATTATCGTAAGGGCAACTAATCTTTTGGTTAGGAATGTAAATAAAGGGAAGAGGAAAAAGAGGCCCCTATGGTTTTCTAAAGAATTAGCTGAAAAGGTATGGGGGGGGGGGGGGAGAAAGGTTAGCGTTCATAAACTACAAGAGATCGCAGAAAGGAGAAGAGGGGCGGCAATATCTGGAAAAATTAAGAGCAGCTGGGAAAGTGGTCAGGAATACAAAAAATTCAAATAGAAGAAAAAATAGCAAATACAGTAAAATGGGTGGGACAAGACTTTTTTAGATATGTTAGTGATAGAAGGAAGGGCAAAAGTAGCCCTGTGAGACTCCAAGTTGAGGGGGAGGAATATGTAGAGGCT
This sequence comes from Rhinatrema bivittatum, assembly GCF_901001135.1. Lineage (NCBI taxonomy): Eukaryota > Metazoa > Chordata > Amphibia > Gymnophiona > Rhinatrematidae > Rhinatrema > Rhinatrema bivittatum. Next base: position 59,326 of record NW_021821257.1, read on the forward strand.
GAGGAGGGAAAAGCAAAATTTGCTTACCAAATATTTTTGTTTGATATTCAGTGTGGAAGGGCCTGGAGCAGGACCACAAAAAATGAACACAAATAAGACTGGAAGTGAGAGAAACCTCAGTCGATTTTCAGAACAGTGTGCTCGTGAGGGGCTAAGTAAACTTAAAGTAGATAAGGCGATGAGGTCAGATGGGATACATCCGAGGGTACTAAGGGAACTTGGAGAGGTCCTGGCGGCTCTGCTGGATGACATTTCCAATGCTTCCTTAGGGGTAGATTTTCAAACACGGCGCGTTCGTGTACTTTTGCTGGCGCATCAGGCGCAAGCAAAAGTACGCGGGATTTTAGCGGATACGTGCGTAGTCGCGCGTATCCGCTAAAATCCTGGATCGGCGCGCGCAAGGCTATCGATTACGATTCCCTCCGAGGCCGCTCCGAAATCGGAGCGGCCTCGGAGGGAATCCTCTAACGCCCTCCCCTCACCTTCCCCTCCCTTCCTCTACCTAACCCACCCCCCCGGCCCTGTCTATACCCCCTCCTTACCTTTGTCGGGGGATTTACGCCTCCCGGAGGGAGACGTAAATCCCCGCGCGCCAGCGGGCCCCTAGCGCGCCGGGACGCGACCTGGGGGCGGGTACAGAGGGCGCGGCCACGCCCCCGGACCGCCCCGGGCCGTAACCACGCCCCCGGGCCCGCCCCCAAAACGCTGCCGACACGCCCCGAAAACGGTGCGGCGCGGCGCTCTGCCCCGCCCCCGACACGCCCCCTCCGAAAACCCCGGGACTTACGCGAGTCCCGGGGCTCTGCGCGCGCCGGTGAGCCTATGTAAAATAGGCTCACCGGCGCGCAGGGCCCTGCTCGCCTAAATCCGCCTAAATCCGCCCCACAGAGTTTGGAGTAGTTTTGGAGGACTGGAAAAGGGCGGATGTGCTTCCTATTCCCAAAAGTGGAAGTAAGGAGGAGGCTGGGAACTCCAGGCCAGTCAGTCTGACCTCTGTGGTGAGCAAACTAATGGAATCGCTGCTAAAACAGAGGATAGGGCAGTTTCTGGAATCCAATGGATTGCAATAACTGAGGCAGCAAGGTTTTTACCAGAGCTAAATCCTGTCAGACGAATCAGATCAATTTCTTTGATTGGGTGACCAGAGAGTTGGATGAAGGGAGAGCGCTGGACGTAGGGTACTTAGATTTCAGCAAGGCCTTTGACACGGTTCTGCACAGAAGATTTATAAATAAATTGTGCGCCCTTGGTATGGATCCTAGAGTGGCTGAGTGGGAGGTGACAAAGGGGAGTGGTAAATGGAGTTTGCTCTGAGGAGGGAGTTGTTACTAGCGCTGTGCCTCAGAGATTGGGCCTCGGACCGGTTCTTTTTTTTTTTATTTATATTTTTTAGGTAAAAAATATAATATAATAACAATCAAAATGGTTACAGAAATACCTTATACAGAACCGGCAAATAGACAATTATTATCATAACAGTACGCATTTAACAATGGGAGTGTTAACGCAGATGAATAATAATACTAGCACAGGCTTGCTAGATCGGTTTTCTATTCTGCTTGAAGTCTCTCCGTCTCGGAAAATCGCTGTATAGGACTCCAAGTCGTCGATGTTGCACAAGGTAAACAGGTAAAACATGAAATGATGCAAGCTGTAAGAGCAAATCTAGCGACAACAGCTCAACAAGGGGCTAAGGACTTATAATACTGTAAAAGCTGACCGCAGGTAACAATAAACCATCAAATCTGGAACATCCGTCAAATTTGTCTGAGTTTTAATTCTTCCCTCCCTTCCCCCCCACCTAGGACCGGTTCTTTTTAACATTTTTTGTGAGCGACATAAGGGAAGGATTGTCAAGGAAAAGTTTGTATTTTTACCGATGATACGTAAATCTGTAACAGGGAGGACAGCCAGGAAGCAGTGGAAAACATGAGGAGGGATCTAGGGAAGCTCAAGGAATGCTCTAAGGTCTAGCAGCTAAGATTTAATGCTAAAAATATACTGGAGGTGAAATTCTTCTAAGCACAAAGGAAGAGCGGGACCTGGGATTAATTGTAACTGATGATCTTAAGATGGCCAGGCAGGTGGATAACCTATAGAAGGCTTTCCTTTAAAGAGGGGTTTCATTATAGCCTGTATAAAGGTCTCTAGAAAGGAAATCTCCCTCAATCATATATTAATGATAGCATCGATAAGGACGTTGCATGACAACTTAAATCAGCAGTGATGGATAATGGTCCAACGCACAAGCAGAAGGTTGCGCCTTACTCAAAAAAAAGACGCAACCTGGTCGTTGACCTGTTTAAACTCTGACCAGAGACGTGGTACAAAAGAGGATCCCTAGCTTTGATTAATGAAAAGATTCACAGAACCTCCCACAGGTTGATGAATTTGAAAGATTTTATCTGTAAAAAGCAGGCAAATGCGGTGACCGAAACATGAAGGAGAAAATAACTGATTAGCCAGCTGGGTCAGGCCTTTAACAGCAGTAAAAAGCTGCCTAGAGTCACACTGGCCTTTTTCTATTATAGACTGAGAAAAAAAAATATTGTTTAACATTCAAAGTAGTTTCTTTGAAGAGATTCAGATAAACTGAGTAATTCAGCTTAAATTGTTCTAAGCTAGTGTTTAGCAAAAGGCTTTCTAAATGCATGCCCCCCCCTCCAAACACCCCCCCCCCCCCACGCACACACACACACACACACACACTTGAGACAGCCTTGTGATGAGACACAGCTTGTGTTACACAGACTGCAACCTTAAGATTTACTTTCATTTTGATGTGACACTCCCTGTGCATCTCTGAATAAATCTTACTTTTGATTTGGACCTCTCTACAGTGGATCTTTCTTTATTGTGACAATCCATTACTTTATTCTCGTATATTCCTGGGTGTTCACTGTTGCTCCCTACTATTGCTGTATAGCTTTAAAACATGCAATTACCAGGAAGACCAGGGAGAGGATTTATGGCAAGAAACCAAATGGGGTTTTTTTCAGGGGCTAGGTTTTCAAACATGCGAGCTAAAGGATATATTCCAACCCTGAACTTGTTCATCCAAAGACTCCGTTAGTTCCATACAGGGATTGCAAATTCTGTCTTTAAAAAAAACAAACCCCCTCTGGACAACCAAGGTGAGAAAGCAAACGCACTCGTTCCTTTGGAAAGAAAAGACAAGCTGCCCTCTCCTCTCCTGAAGTCCTACAGAGCACAGCCACTTGCCCCCTAGTCGACAACACACCAATGACTCATGGAGTCCCCTTTATTTATTTATTTAAAGGATTTATATACCGGAGGTTCCTGTATAATATACATATCACCCCGGTTTACAAAGAACAGTAACCTTAGAACAAATGCCCACCATTTTGGGAATGGACTTCTCCCACTGGGAACTCCCATTGCTGGAAAATTCCTCTTTCTGACCCTATGGTGAATTCCTAATGGGCTTTATATCATCAAAAGAAATTATATACTCTTTAACAGCAGGGAAATTCTCCTTAAAAATAATAGCCAACCCTCTTCCCTGATGTCAAAAGGAACAGCCAGGAGGACGGGCTTTCTCTGCTTCTTCCAGACAAGATTCTGTGCAACTTCCCCTTGCCGCAGCTACCTGTTAAGGATATTCCTGGACCAACCTGGCAGGGTCTCCCCCATTCTTGGGCAGGGCTCCGTTGATCCTTGGATACTCGGCATCTGATGCCTCCATCCCCTAGGAACTCTGGAACAAAGGAACAAATAGGTCTGTAGACAGGGCTAGCAGTATTTACAAGTTTGATTACATTTGTAAGATCCTAGAAGATACCAAACAGTGCACATAAAGAGTATGTCGGTCATTTTTATCAAATCGGCAACGTGTTCAGACAGGAGATGATTACTCATCATGGAGAACCTTGGGAACAGGGATTCAGTGTTATCCCCTGTGTGTTTAATTTATATCTTGTACCACTTTGTTCTGTTCTTCGAAAACTGGATGTCGTGTATTTCTTCTCTGCAGATAACATCCAGTTTTATGTCCCTAGTTCTGATGGGTCAAACACAGCGACGGATTTCAAGGAAGCCTGGGATAGGCACAGAGGAACCCTGGCGACGAAGAAGTGAAGGGAAAAGTCAGAAACATGACGGCAGAAAAAGAGCAAACCGCCTATCTGGTCTGCCCTTTCTTCACATCGACGGCAGCGGGAATGAAGCAGGCCAGACTTTAGGAACCTATTGACTAGGCCGCATAAGAAAGGCGAGTTAACACTCTGTTTTAACAGGAATAATCTCCCATGAGATTTACCTAAACCCGTGTTTCCCAATCTTTTCGAGCCCAAGGCACTACCTACAGTAACAAAAAAAGTGGTGCAGCACACCAGCATCCATGGAGCAGGCAATCCAGGTACAGAGAAGACTCATACGGTCCAAAGAAGAGCCAGGGGAATGCACTGAGAGTCCCACCAGTGTCTCTGACAAATTGTAAAACAAAGGGAGAGAGAGGGGATGGAGACCCACATGAAGCCATGACATATAAACGCAGGAGAAGGGAGGAGCGGGTGCAGTGTGGGCCGCCAGCTCAGGGAGTTAACCTTGGCTGCTGCCTGTGACTGCCAGAGCTCCTCCACTGCTGCCGCTCCCAGCACTCAAGTGAGTCACCTCCAGGACTCAGCACATGCTCTCACTGCCTCGCTCAGCCTGAGGAGAGGCAAGAGGCTGGAAGGACTCAACGGAAGACGCCCGGGAAGAGGGAAAGGAAGGGTGCGAGACAGACTATCCATGCCCTGCACGCCGCCCATTAATTGCCTCATTCCGGGGCTCACGCCGCAGCTAGGAAGACGAGGCGTGCATGAAAGGAGCTTCTAAATGTTTAAAAGCCACCGCTGGCGACTCTCGCTGCTGCGAGGTGCTGAGAGCAGAGGCCCAGGTGCTGGCCTGGACCTGCGCATCAGGCAGCGGTGGCTTTTCCGTGGCTCGCCTGATCAGGGTCTGAGGGCGCACCGGAGGGCCGTGGCACGCTGCTTGGGAAATACCTAAACCGTGATATTTAAGTATAGTGGTTTAGTAAATTCCTCGGTGGTCTGGGAACACATATTGTCGAGAGTGGGAAAGCATTATCTGTCCCCAGCAGTGGCAGCGTGCAATCGCATCCCAGGGCCATGGATTTTAAAGGGGCACTAGCCCCGAGTGAAAGCTCACCTCGACTCCTGAGCCCAAATCACCCCCATCCTGCCAAAAATACAAACTCTTTCTGGCAACATCTCCCACTGGCATAACACCCCCTGTCCACTGAAAAATGTTTGTGTCTTCTGCATTACCATGTTTACCTTTAAGGTATTTGAATGTTTCTATCACATCCCATCTCCCTCTCTTTCTTCTGTTGTCCATCCTGCCAATGCTTATTTAGGATTTCTAATGAAAGATAAACCTTTTATATGGAAGTGAGATCTGCTGGAATGTCAGCCTGAAATAGAGCAGAACCTGTATTAGGAAGATTTTATTGAAGCCCGGTATCTCTGCAGTGATGAAATGCTGCCACCCTGTGGCAGGAAGCCAGAATGCCAACATTTCCCAATTCCAGCCCATCATGCTCACTAAAGAGCCCAGATTTATGAATCAGGGCAAACAGCAAAGGGCGGAAATCCTACAAGCCAGTTTGCACACACAGTTTTTAAATAGTGTGCCTTTTGCACCAGAATTTAATTTTCTGCAACTTTCGGAAGAGAAAAATATTCCACAGAGAAGATTCTGTGCAAAGACTTGCAGAAAGCATTGCAAAATCTTTTAGGTCTGGGAGCTTAAGGATCAGGCAAAAGTATATCATCAGGCTATCCTCAATGAATATTTGTGAGAGAGAATCACATACCTTTGGTATGAGATCCAAGTTGATTTACATGTCACAATGACTCCTTCTGGGGACTCAAGGACTTGATTTGGGAACCAGCACTCTACAACCAGTTGTACAAGGAGCACGACTCTATGAATTCCAGTTCAGCAGCTGGACAGATTTCAGAATCGGAAGCATTCCCAGTCCCTCCTTGCTGGAGTCGGGCATAAGCTTCCCTGGCAGAACCATGTCCTGAGTTTTCTCAGGTTTATGACGCTCTTTGGATTATACTAAAGAGCAAGAGAGAGAGAGAGATCACAGATGAGAGTGGTGAGAGACCTCAGCAGATGGCATCCAAGTACCCACCTGATCCAGTTTCTATGCAAGATCTCAATACGCCTGCACCATGAGTGACTGCGGCAGGTTGACAACCCTCTTGTGTTTTAAAGTTTACCCTTTCGCCCCTCTTCAAAGTGGACGAGAGTGTGACATAGTGATCATAAGAAGTGTTTTCTCTTTTAGCTTGCAACTTGATGGCATTTGGGTCGATAGGTCATAGCCATAGACTTTTCTAGTTCCTTCTTTCCATTAATCGTTGTGCTTGTGAGTCAAGTGTACACTTACCATGTATATCATGATGCCCCAACAAGGACAAATCTAGATTCTCATCACCTGCTAGAATTTATTTCAGAAAAATGTTATCGTTTTTTGCAAGCTCTCCATAAGAAGTGGGATTGACGTGGACTGAATCGCTGAATAGAATCCATAAAGATAGCTCTAATTTACTAGCAAGGTCCTGTCAAGAACCTGAGGCTGACAGTGACAATTCTTTCACTTCTGGTATCTCTTAAATTTAAAATTTAAAAAACAGAACCATGAGAAAGCCAGTTAAAGAGCAGAAAACTTCATGTGTGTGACTGTGCAGCGAGCGGGTCCCACCTTCGGCCATGGAAAATCTGGTCTGTCATGTGCAGGAAGTGCCTCTTCACAGTTTTGAAGTCTCTTGGATTAGAGTCCAGAAACTCTCTTAGCATGAAAATCTGTACACTTGCTGCCGATGTAATACGTAAAGTGATAAAAGCAGAGAATGACAAGTACAGAAGAGAAGGACAATTCCTGGGTTTTGGGCAGGTCCATAGTCTATGTCTCTGGTCAGGTTATGTTTCTGTCCTGGTGATGGGATGTGATATTTGGAACCCCCTTGTGCAGTTCAGGGGCCACCTACAGATGCAGCAGAGTCCTGGGGCAAGATTTTCCATTGGCAGGGGGGAGCACTCGCTCCTAAAGACAAGGGGATGAAGCACAGTCTCTTAAAAAAAATCCCTCACACAAAAGACTTGTTCTAAAACAAAATCAATTTTACTGAAGACAAAGCACTGGAAAACTCAATGCAGTGGCACAAAAAAAACCCCCTACAAAGTCCATAATGTTCAATAGAGAAAGATCACAAAAAATCAGTTCTTCACGTTACTTGAGCACAATGGCAGGGATTAGGACTCTCCCAGGGTCCGGAGGAAGGACATACTGCCACTCCTTGCATACACTCCTCACTAGCTGCTCCTAATGGCTCATAGAGCACATATAGAGTTTAGTAAAAAGGACCTTCCCTGTAGGGATGGGGCAAATAAATAATTCCCTCCCACTAGCAGGCCTGATACCAGAACTTTCCACACAGTACAGGCCTGGTAGGCCTTTCATATATTTTGCTGTTAACTTTCTATATATCTCCCAATGTAAGAAGGGCACTTTCAACTCAGGGTGGGTTTTTTGGAGGGGGCGGTGTTACAAGGGTCTACAGACCCTTGTACCCTTGGCAGACCCATGTAACACCCACCCTGAGTTGAAAGTGCTCCTCTTACAGTGGGAGATATATAAAGTGTCATATTCTCTCTCTCTCTCTCCCCCTACCCCCTCCCCGGTGTTCAGGACCCCTCTGGCTCAAAATCTCCAGACTTGTGCCTCATCAGGGCCAGCAGTAAAGTTACACAGGTAACAGGGCGCTCATGCCCCGCCCCTTTTCTTCCTCCTTATTCTTGATGCGCGCACAGGTACGTAAGCACCTAAGGCGTGGGGCTCAAAGACTGAACCAGCTTCAGTGATCCAAGGGAGTCCGCTATCCCCATCCATGGGTCAGAGGATCTTTACAAGGAGTTGTGCACCATCCCCAGGTACAACCAGAGTGCAAGGAAAGAGTCAGGCATTTTTGGAGGTCGGGTACATCCGGGAGCCCAGCATTAAGCCCAGGAGAAGACAGTGCTAGTACAGAGTGCATAAAGGACTGCACCATCTTCATTCTATTTTGTGACTGTAACTTTTATATCTGCTTCAAAAACTGTTACCCTTTACAATTATTTATTGCAAAACAATTTTCTCCAGTAGAAGACTTTATAGTTGGAACGCTCAGCTTATTGCTCAGAGTCTCTTTTCGGACTGTTCCATTCTAAAACCTTGGGCCCAAAGAACTCTGGGGTGAAATGGGGTGCATGATGGCCCCTCAAACCCCTGAAGAGCCAAGGTCAGCCTTCTACCGTGTTCAGAAGACCGACCTTCCTCCACCTCCCCTCCTCCCTGACAGTCAGGCAGCGTGAGGCACAGTCTGGCTACTCCACACTGCCCTATGCTTCCTGCTTACAAAGGAAGTGTGCATCACAGGGGAAGAACAGCCACAGGGACAGGGAGCACATGTTCACTGTGTCCCTGGTACCTCACTGCTCTGCCCATAGTGCTGTGCTGCAAAAACCTGAGAGGAACCTGAAGGAGAGGAGGCAGCAATGCAGAGGTACTGGGGAGATGGGGCAGGGGGAAGATGAGGAAGAAACTTACAGGAAAGAAGAATGCGAGGGAAGGGATAGAGGAATGCATGAGCAGGGGGAAGTGGAGAGGACCCTGGTGGGGGAGAGGGAGACGGAGAGGATCCGATGAGTGTACGAGAAGGAGAAGGAAAGGGACTTATGTGAGGATATGGAGATGACCTAAGGGAGGATGGGAGTTGGAGAACAAGGGAAAATGAAGAAGAACTTGTGTGTGGAGGATGGGAGATAGACAGAATTGTGATGGGGATGTGGAGAAGAACCTGTGGAGGGGAAGACAGGGAGAAACCTGGAAGGTGTAGAGGGGAGGGGAAGAGGAAGAGGAAGAGGGAGAAAGAGCAGATGGGAGTAAGGGGTGGAAGGAGTAGGGTTCCCCACCCCAGCTGCACTCCCCCACCCCCCTTTTAAAACATCCTAGATCTGGAGCCAGCCTGGTGGTACTGTGAACAGCCATATAGAAGGTCCCCAGCTCAGCCCCTGAGTTGGATCTTCCACTGCCTGGGTTGCCTGGGACTGGGGTTGAGGATGCTATGGAGGCAGAGTTCATGGCCCCTGGGGGGAAAGTGGAGTCATGATTATTGCTTAAGGTTGACACATGACCTAGTGGCCAGATTCAGAGCCCATGATTGAAAGGGACTGGAGGAAATCCTGCCACATGGGCCCTGATCCTGAAACGTCACTGCAATGACCAAGTTAGGCAGGTTGATGGGAGGCGGGCGAGGTAGAAATATAAAATAGTGGGAGAAATACCCAGGAATTTGCAAATGAAGGCTCTTAGCATCAGATTTTAGCCCTGGTTCTGACTGTGCTGGAAGTAACATAGTAACATAGGGGCCGAGCGCACTGTATAACCCGCAGTCTGACGCGGGTTAAATAGGCGCTAATCCACCCCCTAATGCAATAGGGGGATTAGCGCTTATGTAACTCCAAATGCAAAAAAAAAGTGTGCATCTCAGACGCATTGAAAAGAAGTACAGAAAAGCAGAAAAAACTGCTTTTCTGTACTTCTTTTAAAAGTAAAAAAAAAAAAAAAAAAACTCAGCTGGCCGCATTAAGAAGACCGACTCCGGTATGCTTGGCGTCGGTTTTCATAACCGGCCGGGTGCTTTATGAACACCGACGCCGATAAACTCTGCATCGGTTTTCATAACTGGCGGACTGCAATTATGAAAACCGATGCCACAATTATGAAAACCGATGCCACATTTATCGGCGTCGGTGTTCATAACTGGCAGACCGCCGGTAACCGCGGGGTCGCGTTAGCAAGGAGGCAGTAGGGTCGTGCAAGCTAACGCGACCCACTAATTATAATATAGCATGGTGCTCCCCTTGCGGGCGCCATGCACACATTAAGAAAGCAGGCGCTGACTTTTCAGCGCCCACTTTCCGCGCTTTTTTTTTTTGCATCGGCCCCATAGCGATGACAATAGAAAAGGAGCAAATTGTCCATCTAGTCTGCCCAGCAAGCTTCTTAAGGTAGTATCTGCCACACCGTTCAGGTTACCCAATGTTTCTCTTAAGGGTAGCAGCTGCCTCTCCATGCAGTTATTACCAAACCTTATGATAACCCATAAAAATGTACTGCTAGCAACATAAGTACAAAAGGAACAGGAGGAAACAGCTAGATCAAAAAAATTTCCTAAATCTGACTGTGTGTATAATAAAGCAGTTTGGCTGCCATGTTATTCCACCTGAATGCACAGGAGGATTTTCCTACCATCCCTTCGACCAGGATGGTGAAACAGATTATTAAATGCTAATAGAAATTAGACCGGCTGTCTAACCTGGAAACAGAATAATAATAGATTTTAATTATCCCAGTATCGACTGGGTGGCTGTCTCATCAGTGCACGTCAGGGAGCTTAACTTCCTTGATGCAATAAATGATTGCTTCATGGACCAACAAGACGGGGCATGACTGGAGCAAAAGATAATGGCGGTGAAGCTGCTTGAAAATAGTGACCATAATGCAGTCAAATTTGAGATGACTACTAGATGGAAAATACTAAACTACAGCAATAAGGTTTGACTTTAAAAAGGGAAACGGATACAACGAGGAGACTAGTTAGAAAGAAGTTTTAAAAGTCTGCATGGGGACTGTTTAAAAGTGCCATCTTGGAAGCCCAAACAAAATGCATTCTACAAATAAAGAAAGGTCGAAGGAAGAACAAGCGCCTCCCACAGTGGCGAAATGGTGCTGTGAATGGAGGTATTAAATCCAAAAAGACATCCTTTCAGAGATGGAAAGCAGAACCTAAAAAGGAAAAATAGGAAGGTGCATGAGCACTAGCAAGCTAGATGTAAAAGACTAATAAAACGGGCCAAGAGAGAATATGGAGAGAGACTTGCCATGGAGGCAAAAAACTAATCCTAAAAGCTTTTCCAAGTACAGCAAAAACAGGACACTTGCAGTTGAATCAGTTGGGTCATTAGATAACTGGGGGGGGGGGGGGGAGGGGGGGCTAGATGAGGTCTAAAGAGGCCATGAATGAAGATAATGTGAACGGAAATCTCATGGATGTTTTGTTGTTGAACTGTAATTGAAGTACATCATATATCCAGTTATCATAATAGTAGAACAAATTGATAAGCTAAATAGTAACAAAACACCTGGACCTGATGGTATTTAATACCAGGGTACTAAGGGAACGCAAGTACAAAATCACACACAAGTTGGTAATCTGTAACTTATCATTCTAATCTGCCTCTGTACCTGAGGACTAGAGGATAACCAATGTAACGCCAATTTTTGAAAAAGGCTCCAGGGGTGACCCAAGTAACTACAGACTGGTGAGCCTGACATCGCTGATGGGTAAAATGGTAAAAGCTATTGCTAAGAACAAGATTAAACATATGGATAAACAAGGTTTAACGGGGAAGAGTTAGCATGGATTTAGTAAAGGTTCGTCATGATTTACTAATTTATTTAGTATATTAGTGATTTATTAATTTATTAGAATTCCGTGAAGGTGTGAATAAGCATGTGGAGCCAGTCAACAGAGTATTTGGATGTTGAGAAAGCAGCTGATAAAATCTTTCACGAGAGATTCATTAGGAAACTAAATGGTCATGGGACTGAAGGCAAGCTTTTATTGTGGATAGATAACAGGTTAGAAACAGGAAACAAAGAGAAGGACCAGATGTTTCCCATTGGAAAGAATAGTGGAGTGCCTCAGGGACCTGTACAAGGGCTGGTGTTTAACTTATTCATTAATGATCTGGAAAAGGGAGCAATGGATGAGGTGATCAGATCTGCAGATGATACAAAAATATTCAAAGTTGCTAGAGCACAGGCAGACTGTGAGGAACTGACGAAAGTCCTTGGCAGATTTAAGAATTGGGCTTTTAAATGGTAGATGAAATTTAATGCGGACAAGTGCAAAGTGAATAATCCAAGCTACAGGGACACAATGCTGGGTTCCACACTAGAAAAAGGATCTGGGCGAGAGACCAGGGGGTGACTGTAACTGATGATCTCAAGGTGGCGATACAATGCAACAAGATGGCGGCTAGAGCCAGAAGAATGCGGGGCTGCAGGAAGAGAAGCATAACCAGCCGAAAAAAGGAGATGATGATGGCTCCATACAGGCTGTTAATGAGGCCTCACCTCATTGTTCAATCCTGGAAGCTGTATCTCAAAAGAGATGGAAGCACCAATGAAGCAGTCCAGAGAAAAGCAACCAAAACGGTATTGGGGACTGCACCAAAAGACATATGAGATGAGCCTTTAGGAGCTGAGCATTATACCTTAAAGGACAGGAGAGGCAGGAGGGTTATAATACAGAGATTGAAATATCTAAAAGACATTAATGCAGGGATCACAGTCTGAAGCTACAAGGAGGCAGCCTCAGGAACAATACCAGAAAATGTTTCTTCACAGAACGAGTGATGAAGACAAAGACTACAGAAGAATTCAAGAAACCATGGAAAAAAATACAGAGGGACCCTTATTGCCAAGAAGATGGAATCAAAATACTGGGGTAATGTTGGGAAAGTGGACCCCTGAACCGAGGTGAAGTTGGTGCCACCTATAGGAGGGAGCCCCCTACAGGTCCTCGTCGTCGGGAGGCAGATGAAGGCAAGGTGGAGACCCAGCTGGAGCTTCACCTGTACCAGCCCTCGTACCCAGCAGGTTGAGGCCTGGGGTAGCGGGGCCGGCAGGACTTAGGTGCAGGTCTCCAGTCGATGACAATTCCACAAGGACAGAAGGCTGAAGCGAAGTCAGACGTACCATAGATCGGGGCTGGTGGCAGACGAAGCAGAATCCAGGGACGAACTGAGTCAAGAACCAGAAGAGTGTTAGGAGTAAGCAATCTGTTAGGGAGTTAGCAAACAGATAGGGATATTTGTGGGTGGATCCTTGGGCCAGTGGCAGATGACCACGCCCCCGGGGAAAGATCCTGAGAGGGACCACCGGTCAGGCTCAGAGTTTGGAGGCAGACACACACTAGTTCTTTTATTAAACAATATAAGGAACCACCAGAGGTGGCAGTAGTGAGCTGAAGTGCCCGGCAGGGCCGTAGTCCCTCAGGTACTGGAACAGCGATCCCTGGATGGCAGAGCTGTTGAGAAACTGAAAATAGTGAGTAGGCAGGGTATGCAGAGTTCAGGTAAGGAACCTGATGGTAACACTCACACAATGTCTCATAGAAGCCCAGGAGCTGGAATGTATTGGCTGTCGAGGAACGAGTACCTGGTTCCAGGGAAAGCTCTGAGAGAGCGATGGTAACTCACTGGTGTTGTAGGCAGTGGTGACTTCCAGGCAGAAGAGAATACAGAGCAAGTCTGGGAACAAGGGCCTTCGAGGAGCGAGTACCGGTTCCAGACTGTCACCTGAAAAACAAAGGAGAGAGCGAGGCCCCCGAGGAGCAGGTACCCCTGGTGATTCCAAGGAGGCAGACTTGCTTGGAAATCCGAAGCGAGTCCATTCCGTTTCTTGCTAACTCGATGTGTTAGCAAATACTAAGACCTTATATATCTGTCGCGGGTGACGTCATCTCAGGGGGACGCCCCTGAGGTTCGCGCCGTCGCCGGTACTTCGGTTGGGGCCGTGCCATGTGCGTGCCCCTAGGCCTCCAGGAAACATGGCAGGTTGCAGCGTCCAACTGGTCAGGGGACGCCGGGGAACCTCAGCAGAAGGACGCTGTGGCAGCCAATCTTCCTGCGGGCAAAGAGGGAGTCGCCATAGAGGTAAGGAGGGCGGAGAGAGGGCATCGGCAACCAACGGTCACAACAGTTCCCCCCTTCAAAGGGCGATTTCCTCTTCGGGTACCAGGCTTAGGTTTTGAAGGATGCGCGAGGTGGAACTGACGAAGCATCTCTTTGTCCAGGATATTGGTCTGAGTCTCCCAAGAGTTTTCTTCGGGGCCGAAACCTTCCCATTTTAGAAGGTATTCAAAAGTCTTGCCTCTTTATGAACGTCCAGGACTTTTTTGACTTTGTATTCTAAGTCGTCTTCTGCATTGATGACAGGTAGATCTTGAGTCTTGGAAGAAAATTCGCTGAGTATGTTGTTATAGATATCAGCAGCAATGGATGAGCTGCTGGGGACGTTACTGAGGTCTTCAGTGGAAGTGGCGAAGTTGGGGAACGTCCAAAGCCCACTTTAAGTTGTAACACAGTAGTGGATCTTCTAATTTGATGAGGGGACTCCTCAGGTCTTCCACTAGACATCTGAGAATGAAGTTGCCTCCTGCCCCTGAGTCCACCATGGCAGGAGTCTGAACCATGATCGGTCCGTAGGTCAAAGAGACTGGGAGAGAGAGCGGAGGAGATTTCGCGGTATGGCCTAAGAACAGTCCTCCTGCAGGACTTAGGCCCGTCTATTTCCCGGACGAATGGAGCATGTAGAGACATCATGGCCGGACTGACCACAGTACATGCAAAGGCCGTGCTTCTTCCGAAATCTCTCCTTGGAGGTCAAAAGTCCATGACCAAGTTGCACAGGTTCATCTTTATCAGCAGCAGGGGTTACTGGAATCATCCGAGGAGCACAGACAGCACTAGCCTGTTTTAACCCGGGTGACACCTTATGCTGGAGTTCCTTCACCTTGTCCCGGAGTCGGTGATCAATCTGAGTGGCCAAGGCTATTAATTCGTCCAGTGAGTCAGGTGTTTGGCGAGCGGCCAGCTCATCCTTCAAATGGTTATCCAGGCCTCTGCAAAAGAGAGTCTTGAGACATTTGGGGTCTCAGACAAGTTCTGCTGCAAGAGTTTTGAACTCTATGGCAAATTTAGCCAATGATCTGTTGCCTTGCTTCAAATCCACTAAAGCAGAACCAGCTTGAAAACGGATTTAAATGTCCATAAATCCTTCTATGTCCTGCAAAATGGGGTCCTTGCATTCCCACAAGGTGAATGCCCAAGACAAGGCTCTACCATCCAGGTACGAAAGATGTAGGTAGTCTTGGAGAGAGCTGTAGGAAATAAAGATGGCTGTAAAGCAAAATGCATGCAGAACTGGTTCAAAAAGTCCCGGGTCTTCTGGATTTCTTCGGAAAAGCGGATTGGAGCCGCCAGTGGTACAGCAGTCTTCAAAGTTACCTCCTGTGTCTGACCTTCTTGGTTGGAGGCAGTGCCTTGAACCTTCTGTATGTGTAGCTGATGAAATGTTGAAGTAAGTTTTTCCAAGACTTCTTGCTACTCCGTAATGCACTGGGCCAGGCCCGGTATGGCCTACAAGGCATTAAGTTGTGCCGGATCCATGGAGTTAGCAACCTGTTAGGAGTTAACAATCTGTTAGGGAGTTAGCAAACAGATAGAGATATTTGTGGGTGGATCCTTGGTCCGATGGCAGATGACCATGCCCCCGGGGAAAGATCCTGAGAGGGACCACAGTCAGGCTCAGAGTTGGGAGACAGAACATAAGAACATAAGAACATAAGAAAATGCCATACTGGGTCAGACCAAGGGTCCATCAAGCCCAGCATCCTGTTTCCAACAGTGGCCAATCCAGGCCATAAGAACCTGGCAAGTACCCAAAAACTAAGTCTATTCCAATCCTTTTTTAAACACAGCTATACTAACTGCACGAACCACATTCTCTGGCAACAAATTCCAGAGTTTAATTGTGCGTTGAGTAAAAAAGAACTTTCTCCGATTAGTTTTAAATGTGCCCCATGCTAACTTCATGGAGTGTCCCCTAGTCCTTCTACTATCCGAAAGAGTAAATAACCGATTCACATCTACCCGTTCTAGACCTCTCATGATTTTAAACACCTCTATCATATCCCCCCTCAGTCGTCTCTTCTCCAAGCTGAAAAGTCCTAACCTCTTTAGTCTTTCCTCATAGGGGAGTTGTTCCATTCCCCTTATCATTTTGGTAGCCCTTCTCTGTACCTTCTCCATCGCAATTATATCTTTTTTGAGATGCGGCGACCAGAATTGTACACAGTATTCAAGGTGCGGTCTCACCATGGAGCGATACAGAGGCATTATGACATTTTCCGTTTTATTCATCATTCCTTTTCTAATAATTCCCAACATTCTGTTTGCTTTTTTGACTGCTGCAGCACACTGAACCGACGATTTCAATGTGTTATCCACTATGACACCTAGATCTCTTTCTTGGGTTGTAGCACCTAATATGGAACCCAACATCGTGTAATTATAGCATGGGTTATTTTTCCCTATATGCATCACCTTGCACTTATCCACATTAAATTTCATCTGCCATTTGGATGCCCAATTTTCCAGTCTCACAAGGTCTTCCTGCAATTTATCACAATCTGCTTGTGATTTAACTACTCTGCACAATTTTGTGTCATCTGCAAATTTGATTATCTCACTCGTCGTATTTCTTTCCAGATCATTTATAAATATATTGAACAGTAAGGGTCCCAATACAGATCCCTGAGGCACTCCACTGTCCACTCCCTTCCACTGAGAAAATTGCCCATTTAATCCTACTCTCTGTTTCCTGTCTTTTAGCCAGTTTGCAATCCACGAAAGGACATCGCCACCTATCCCATGACTTTTTACTTTTCCTAGAAGCCTCTCATGAGGAACTTTGTCAAACGCCTTCTGAAAATCCAAGTATACTATATCTACCGGTTCACCTTTATCCACATGTTTATTAACTCCTTCAGACACACACTAGTTCTTTTATTAAACAGTATATTGAACCACCAGAGGTGGCAGTAGTGAGCTGGAACACCCGGCTGGGCTGTAGTCCCTCAGGTACTGGAACAGCGATCCCAGGATGGCTGAGCTGTAGAGAAACTGAATATAGTGAGTAGGCAGGGTATGCAGAGTTCAGGAACAGAGCCTTGATGGTAACACTCACACAATAGTCTCTTAGAAGCAGCCCAGGAGCTGGAATGGATTAGGCCCTTGAGGAACGAGTACCTGGTTCCAGGGAAAGCTCTGAGAGAGCGATGGTAACTCACAGATGTAGTTGGCAGCGATGACTTCCTGGCAAAAGAGAATACAGAGCAAGTCTGGGAACGAGGGCCCTCGAGGAGCGAGTACCGGTTCCAGACTGTCACCTGAAAAACAAAGGAGAGGCCCCCAAGGAGCGGGTACCCCTGGTAAGTCCGAGGAGGCAGAGTAGCTTAGGTAGAGTAACCCGAACCCTTGCTAGCTCAATCTCTTAGCAAATTCTAAGACCTAATATAACCGTCGCGGGTGACGTCATCTCAGGGGGACGCCCCTGAGGTTCGCGCCATCGCCGGTACTTCAGTTGGGGTCGCGCCGCGCGTGCGCCCCTAGGCCTCCAGGAAACATGGCGGTTTGCAGCGTCGAGCCGGTCCGGGAACGCTGGAGGACTTCGGCAGAAGGTCGCCGCGGCAGCCAATCTTCCCGTGGGCGAAGAGGGAGGCGCCAAAGAGGTAAGGAGGGCGGAGAGAGGGCGTCGGGAACCGACGGACACAACAAAGAGCAAGCCAAGAGGACAGGGAGCTGTACCAGGAGTCGGAACGGGAGCAGGACCGCAGAAAGGTGCAAGAACTGGAGCAGGAACACAGGAGCAGGAACAGGAGCACAGGACTAGGAGCAGAACACAGCGCAACACTCACTCGAGGCAGAGCAGGACCTGTTGCTGAGGCAAGGGGGAAACGGCAAGGCAGGGTATTTATACCTGCCTTGCCTGACGTCATCTTCCCGGGCCGTGGGGAACTCTCCCGCCTGCTGGCCCTTTAAATAGTAGGCAGTGTTGCGTGCGCGCGCGCCTAAAGGGACATGGAGCGCGGCGTCGGCAGCATCAGGAGGCACAGCGCAATTTGAGGCAGGCCGCGTTGGCAGGAACCGGCGATAGGGGCTGGGCGAAGGACGGGGCAGGATCGAGCCTTTGGCCCCCATGGTGAGGGGAGACCCGGCCATGCGGGGCAGTGGTTCTGCCCCAAACCACATTGAAATGATTGTATTGCGCTTCCAGGAAAGGCACGGGGCAACCTACAAGGAGCTGCAGTTTCAACCCTAAATGGATTTCACTGGGGTACTTGCAACCCTAAAGAGAAAGCATAGGGTAACCTGCATGGAGTGGCAGGTACAACCGTAAACACCTATTTGGGCAGACTGGATGGGCCATTTTGGTCTTTTTCTGCCATCATGTACTGAGTTACTATGTATTATCGTGGACAATTCATTTAAACTAGCTGATATCCCTGGAAATTCCCCAGAAGCCCCCATGAAGTGTCCCTCCTAGCCCCAGTATAGCCTCCCCTCCCACTCTGAGCACCAGTGCAACCTACTCAGCCTCCTCACAGGCTGCCCTCCCCGCAGCACCAGGAACAGCATAGCCTGCCTCCTCTCCCCCCCTCCCCTCCCCTCAGCCCCAGCTGCAGCACAGCCACCCACGGAAATTCCCCGGAGGCTCCTATTTCTTGCCTTCGCTCCTCCAGTCCCAGTGCAGCCTGCCCCCATCCCTGCAACCCCCATCTCCAGCATATCTTTCCTCACCCCCTAGCCACCTCAGCACGGCCTGCACTCCCCCAGCCCCAGCAGAGCCAGCTCCCCCCCCTCCCCCCCACCAGCCTGAGCACCAGCTTCTCAAACGTTCAGATAGTGGATTTGTTCTCCGAGGGCTGGGAGCTCTTTGCGCCGAGTGCACCCGAACAACCTCTCGTCAATGGGGAGATGGGGGGTCACGTGATGCACCAGCCTGAGCAGCAGCACATTGGCAGGGCTCCCACAGGCCAATCTTATTTTACTTTATTTTCTGTACTACCTCTGGATGCAAAATATAACAACTGCTCTTCAGAACCCTTCTAAGCGCTCTGTTCAGAAGACGTGGGCCGATAAATTAGTAAAAACATTGAAATCCGATGATACCATCATTTCAGAGGCTTCCGAGGATGGCCCGTTGCAAGATACACACTCTGAGGGGGAGGAGGACTCCGTCTCGGGCTTACCCGCAGAATCTCTGGAGGCTCTCCGGCAGCTTTTCAAGACCTTGCCTGATCCTCTGTCGGCTTCCATTGACTCCAAACTTAAAATTGTGGAAGACAAGGTGGCTCAGTTTGTCTCTTTGGTAAAAGAATAGGAAGAACAACTTAATATTTTACAGCTTCGGGTAAGCGATTTGGAGGACGGATTTACAAATTATGGATGCCAAATTGATATGTTGGGGGGAAAAAAGCTCTCTTTGATGGATGATCGCCAAGACGACCTAGAAAATAGAGGATGCCGAAATAACTCGCGTATTGTTGACCTCTCTGAGTGGGCTGAAGGCTCTGACGCAGCGACATTTGTGTCAACGTGGCTGTCCTCTCTTCTGGACCTTTCTGCCAAACATGGGCGGCTCAAAGTCGATCGAGCCCATCACGCTTTGGCACTAGCGCCCGGTCCTGGCGGGAAGCCCAGGACTATGATTGCTCGCCTGCACAATTCTGGAGACAAGCGGCGAGTTTTGGATGCTGCTCGGGCTAAGGGCACTCTTATGCATGGAAGCGCCAAAGTGTTTCTCTTTGAAGATTTTTCACAGGCTGCGGTGAAGCTTTTCTGATGTTAAAAAGCAGTTGTGAGAAAGAGGGGTGCAATATATGCAATGCTGTGCTCTGCTAGACTGAAAATTACTCGTAATGGGACTTCTCACCTTTTTGACTCTCCTTCTGATGTGTTAAAGTCTTTGCAGGACGGTGGCAGGAAAGAGAATTACATGAAGTGATGTGGCTCCTGAAATCTCGAGAAGTAAAAACTTTCTTTGCTAACAATTTTCCTAATATGGTGGTTGGCAGGGCCTTGTTATTGGCGGCTTGTTTTGTGGCTCTTGCAGCACAGGTCGTGTGCTGCGGTGCTGTGTCCTGTCCCTCCCATGGATTTTTTCTTTCATTATTTTTTTTTTCATGGCTGAAGCCTTTCGAACAGTTCTGAAGGAAATAAAAGTTTTTTGAGTCCAGAGAGTAAGCGGAGTCTAAAAAAACCTTATCTAAGCACATGTTTAACTTGAGGCTTGAAAGAGAGAGTACTATCTAATAGGACTCCTAAACTTTTAACCTGATTGGTTATTTCAAAAAAGGACAACTTAATGCATAGGGTCGATTCTGATAATGAAGAGTAAGGGCTTGATAGTGCAAGAAATTCAGTTTTTGACATATTTAGAGTTAACTTACTGTGTTCTAACCGCGATTTAATTGAGGAAAAACAGATATTTACGTGACTCTGTGTATCGATCCAAGATGAACAAATGTGGATGAGAAACTGAATATCATCAGCATACAATCTGTAGCAATCTGTCAGATTGGATAAAATTTTACAGAGGGGCGCTAAATAGATATTGTAGAGAAGTGATGAAAGGCCGGAGCCTTGAGGAACTCAAGTCTTGATATGAGAAACAGAAGAAAAATCCCTGTAAACATTGACTTGTTGAGTGCGAGTAAATAAATAAGAACGGAACCAGTTTAAAACTGTACCAGAGAGACCAGCTTCCTGTAAACGGTAAAGAAGGATTCATGATCTACAATATCAAAGGCTGATGAAATATCGAGGGAAACCAGGATAAATTGATAGCCCATGTCAATGCCCCTTCTAATGGTACCTGGTAGGGAGAGAAGTAAAAGTTCTGTGCTTAAAGCACTGTGGAAGCCAAAGTGATGAGGATCAAGAACCTCAAATTTTTCAACATGGTCCGATAATTGAGTTAGGACTGATGCTTGTAAAATTTTGGAAAAAAAAAAAGGTAATGAAGAAATTGGCCTATAGTTTGAAGGATCTGAAGGTTCAAGGTTTGATTTGCACAGAAATATATCAAGAAAGACAAATTAAATTGAAAAGACAAACAATATAGAAAGATTAAGAAGGAAATCCCAACAAGAAGTAATTGATGCACAGAAAATCTCTTGAAAAAAAGAAAAAGATGACTATCCATCCCTGCAAACAACACTTCAGGGGGCACCAGCCAGGCAGCAGAAACCCGTATCCAAAAGCACTGCGAACGGTTGTGGAGAATACGACCAAGAAATACCAGGAAAGTCACGAAAGTCTTCAGCCAAGAGAAAAAATAATGAAAGGAAAAATCCATGGGAGGGACAGGACACAGCATCGCAGCGCACGACCCGTGCCACAAGAGCCACAAAACAAGCCACCGATCACGGGGCCCCGCCAGCTAATGTTTCCCAGGCAGAGAGTCCATCAAGCTAGGTTGAGAGAACATTGCACAAATCTCATCTTTGGGTGAGTTTCCTCACTCCGAAGGTCATCAAATCTTCACAAGAGAGCACTGTTATGTTCATACATCTCACTCTGCATGTCAAAGTGGTCCCTAACTCCTACACTAATACCTAAACCTCACCTCGAGCAACTAGGTGGGCCTCCTATAGAGGTATAAATACCTAACTACCTTATAGCTAGGCTCTCTCCTCTCTCTCTCCCCCCCCCCCCTCCCTCAGCTGAAAATGCTACTTGCTCACAGCTTAATGAAAAAGGTGTAGTTATTTGTGGCATTAAAACTGTGTGATATGGCTTCTCAATTTGTGAAGCCAGCCCACTTGGACAGAAATCCTGGCCCAAACTCCTCCCCTTTTCCAAATTAGCATGCAAAAAGCCCATAACGTGGCTTCCTAGATTTGCTAATTGGGGGTTTTACTCCTGGTCCTGGTAAGGGCAGGTGGAGGCTCTCCATGCTCTTACGTATCTTTCTGTGGGACTGCAGTTTTACATTCTTCCCTACTGTACCCCGAGATGTATCGGAGTTTGAACTTTGTAGTCAAAATTTTTATTGTGTTTTCTGTCTGCTCCTTTAAATAAAAAGTTTCAAAATATAAACCCTGGGAGATACTCATCCATGTGGCACTCAGTGCAAAAGACTGGATGACCCCCCTCTCACTGCTGCACTAATGTATGCATTTTAATTTTATTCAGCCATTAGTTATTTAAAATTTCTAAGGGGTAAGGATGTTCAAACTAATCTGAGTACTTTTAATCTATTGTTTTATTTTATAGTTATCTGTCATAGAAAGATAGAAACGATGGCAGAAAAGGACCCATGGTCCCTCCAGTCTGCCCAGCAAGCTTCCCATGGCGGTATCTGCCGCCCCGTGCAGGTCGCACCCCCGTGTATCAGTCAGTCAGTGCTGCTTGACTTGCTTTGCATATGGGCTCGGCCGTAGGAGCAGTCCTGTGCTTTCTCCTTAATGTCTGAGCATCAGTACCCCAGACTGTAAAAAAAAAAAAGTCATGGCTTGTGTTGGTTGCCCCTGAATCCAAATTCCCCTTCCTTCCACCCCCTCACCCCTCCTTCGAAGCAGAGAGAGCAATGTTGCAGTGGCATCAAAAGCAAACTCACTGTGGATGTTTTATCTGATTTTTATGTTTAGCACACAGAGGGTAAAGTGACTTGCACATGGGCACAAGGAGTGGCAGTGGGGTTTGAACGCTGGTCTCCCTGGATTATAACCCACGCCTCTAACCACTAGGCTGCTCCTCCACTCTGGAAAGGAGGTTTCAAACAGCCAGTGTGGGGGCGTGAACTCACAGCCCTGGGAGTGAGTTTGCCTGGACACCTTTATAGCCGGGTAAGGGAAAATCGAAAGAAGTGTTCAGGCCAGCAGCAGCCTTATCCCGCTGTCCCCAAAATAATCTTAAAAAGGCTGTGGGCGCTAATGGTCCCATCCACCCCCCCACCTCCCCACATGTTGGGCCCAAGCTCTCCTCACTGACTGCCGACCCAATCCCCACTCAGAACATTTTCTAAGAGGTGGAAGGAGGTCTCCGGCCAGAGCAGCCATCTTTACATTTGAAACATGAGCAGACGGTGGGGCAGGCACTATGGCCCTAAAACGTTTTTTAAACAACTTTGGCGAGATGGAGGGGATCAGGCCGCTAGGGCCTGCAACAGTTTTTTTGGGTTTTTTTTCAAATATTCATTAAGCTGGCATGCGACAGAGTTATCTGGGTAACTTTAGCCAAGTATCTATAGCGGAAGGTATGTCCCGCCGAATATTCGGCTAAAGTTATCTGCTTAGTTATCTTGTCAGCCTGCTGAATATGGATCTCTGAGTGCTCGGTTTCTTGTGGCCCCTTTCCCGGTCAGCTGTGGGCACCCTGGGAGAGTCACAGACCACGCAAGGCCCGCCCATGACTTCCTGGGATTCCCGCACAGGGGGGACAAGAAAGTGTTTTCAAGGCCCCTTAGACACTGGTCTCTCTCTCTGGGGCTCTTCTGCACATCAGTCGGGTCACGCCAGAAAAATCGCTCTTTACTCCAAAGCCTGCTGCTGCTCAGAGTAAAAATCTTCACTGAAGCTGGCGGCAGGAAAAAAAACACAACGTCCGACGCAGGAGAGCAGGAGGTAGCGCAGGCCAGCGATACGAAGTCCACAAAGAGCGCACAATCCAATCACAGTCTCTTTTCACGCTCTCTTTGCTAAACGGGTCAGCTCTTGGGGAAGGTACCTTTCCTCCCTGGGCCTTCCTGCTGAGTTACTCTCTCTCTCTCTCTCCTCTTAGGTGAGCTTCTGGCTGATTTGCTTGCTCAGGAAACACTTTGTGGACTTTCCCAGTTCAAAATGAAAGCGCTCTCACTTTCCTTGCCCAACATGGCCAGTGCTTCGGCAGCCGTTCACGCTGCCTTCCTCGGGTCCAACATTAATTTGAAGGTTTGTAAGCAACTCCGCTCACCAGCAGTCACAGCTATATTTTTTTTGCTCTTCTGAAATAAGGCGGCACGCAGAGTGAAAGAAAGCAGAGTGTGCGTCCTTATTTCACCCGGGAAGGGACTGAGAGCCATGTTCATTATGAATTGGCTGAGAGCAGGAGCACTTTCATTTTGAACTGGTGACAAAATAAACAAAACGCTGGCTATGAACAAAGATAAGGGCTTGATTTTTTTATTACAACTGTGACAAGCTATTTTATGCTACATATAGATCATAAGGACATAAAATAAGAACATAAGATATGCCATACTGCGTCAGACCAAAGGTCCATCAAGCCTAGTATCCTGTTTCCAACAGTGGCCAATCCAGGCCATAAGAACCTGGCAAGTACCCAAATGTTAGACAGATCACAAACTACTATTGCTTATTAATTACCGCAATTGCAGTTTATGGATTTTTCCTCTAGGAACTTATCCAAACCTTTTTTAAAACCAGTTACACTAACTGCTGTAACCACATCCTCTGGCAATGAATTCCAGAGCTTAACTATGCACTGAGTGAAAAAGAAAATGTTCTTCGATTTGATTTAAATGAGCTACTTGCTAACTTCATGGAATCCTTCCATTATCTGAGAGAGTAAATAACAGATTTACATTAACTTGTTCATGTCCTTTCATTATTTTGTAGATTTCTATCATATTCCCCCTTAGTCATCTCTACTCCAAACTGAACAGCCCTAACCTCTTCAGCCTTTCCTCATAGGGGAGCTGTTCCATTCCCCTTATCATTTTGGTCACCCTTCTCTGTACCTTCTCCATCGCAATTATATCTTTTTTGAGATGCAGCGACCAGAACTGCACACAGGATTCAAGGTGCGGTCTCACCATGGAGCGATACAGAGGCATTATGACATTTTCCGTTTTATTAACCATTCCCTTTCTAATAATTCCCAACATTCTGTTTGCTTTTTTGACCGCCACAGCACACTGAAGCGATGATTTACTGGGTGGTAGCTCCTAATATGGAACCCAACATCATGTAACTACAGCAAGGATTATTTTTCCCTATATGCAACACCTTGCACTTGTCCACATTAAATTTCATCTGCCATTTGGATGCCCAGTCTTCCAGTCTTGCAAGGTCCTCCTGCAATTTATCACAATCTGCTTGTGATTTA
Source organism: Rhinatrema bivittatum (assembly GCF_901001135.1). Lineage (NCBI taxonomy): Eukaryota > Metazoa > Chordata > Amphibia > Gymnophiona > Rhinatrematidae > Rhinatrema > Rhinatrema bivittatum. Next base: position 84,145 of record NW_021821257.1, read on the forward strand.
ACTACTCTGAATAATTTTGTATCATCCGCAAAGTTGATAACCTCACTCGTCGTATTCCTTTCCAGATCATTTATAAATATATTAAAAAGCACCGGCCCAAGCTCAGATCCCTGAGGCACTCCACTGTTTACCCTTTTCCGCTGAGAAAATTGTCCATTTAATCCTACTCTCTGTTTCCTGTCCTTTAACCAGTTTGTAATCCATGAAAGGATATTGTTACGACTATGGCTGCTGTGCAGCCTCCTCACCACCAGAGGTCCCTCACGCGCATGCTGTCTTGGCTGGCCCAGTCTTGCCTGCCTGTCTGCTCCATGTCCCAAACTCCCTACTTAACCCCGCCTAGCCCATGCCTCAGTGCTTCAGCATCGAGTTCCCTTAGGCTCCCTGCTTTAGCCTCCTGTTACTTATCTTGTGCGCCTCCAGGCTTCTTGCTTACCTTTCTTGCTCCGTGGCCTTGGGCCTCTGCTCTTCTTGTCCTGTAGCCTTGCCTGCTTCGTTGTTCCCCTCTGTTCCTGATTCCCTCCCTGTTGCGGTCCTAATCCCCCTGCTTCCTTGCCTCACTGCCTCCAGGCCTTTGTGGTTCCTGTTCAGTGTAAGTCTTATAGAAAGAAACGTAGAAATGACGGCAGAAAAAGACCAATAGGTCCATCCAGTCTGCCCAGCAAGCTTTCACACTTATTTTTCTCATACTTATCTGTTACTCCGACTGCTGAGTTCAGGGCCCTTATTAGTAACGTTTTTTATTCTAATTTCCTTCCACCCCCGCCATTGATGCAGAGAGCAGTGTTAGAGCTGCATTAAAGTGAAGTATAAGGCTTAATGTTTGAGGGTATTAACGTCGTATCGAGCAAGTTACCCTGATGTTTGTATACTCATACTGCTCAGATCAATGCCTTGTTAGATGTGATCTGGATGTACATCCTATTTCATCATCCCCCCCTGCCATTGAAGCAGTGAGCTGTGCTGGATATGCATTCAAAGTGAAGTATCAGGCTTAATTTTTTAGGGGTAGTAACTGCCGCAATAAGCAAGCTTCTCCCACGCTTATTTGTTTACCCATACTGTGCAATTCAGTCCTTGTTGGTTGTTGTCTGAATATAAATCCTCTTTTCTTCATTCCCCCTACCGTTGAAGCAGTGAGCTGCACTGTATATGCTTTCCAAGTGAAGTAACAAGCTTAATTGGTTCATGGTAGTAACTGCCACCACAAGCAAACTACTCCCACGCTTATTTGTTTACCCAGACTGTGCAATTCAGTCCTTGTTGGTTGTTGTCTGAATGTAAATCCTCTTATCTTCATTTCCCCCTGCCGTTGAAGCAGAGATCTACGCTGGATATGTATTGAAAGTGAAGTATCAGTCTTAATTGGATTGGGGTAGTAACCGCCGCAACAAGAAAGCTACTCCCATGCTTATTTGTTTACCCAGATTGTGCTACCTTGTTGGTTGTTGCCTGAATGCAAATCCTCTTTTCCACATTTCCTCTTGCCGTTGAAGCATAGAGCAATGTTGGAGTCGTATTAACCATGTGAACGTTTATTGAGTAAGGGTTTTAATCACCAGGTAGTAGCTATCATTCCCGCAAGCCACCCCCATACCTCTTCTCTTCATTCCCATCCTCCAGGCTTTATGGATCCACAGTGTTTATCCCACGCCCCTTTGAAATCCTTCACAGTTTTGGTCTTCACCACTTCCTCCGGAAGGGCGTTCCAGGCATCCACTACCCTCTCCGTGAAGAAATACTTCCTGACATTGGTTCTGAGTCTTCCTTCCTGGAGTTTTAAATCGTGACCCCTAGTTCTGCTGATTTTTTTCCAACGGAAAAGGTTTGTCGTTGACTTTGGATCATTAAAACCTTTCAAGTATCTGAATGTCTGTATCATATCACCCCTGCTCCTCCTTTCCTCCAGGGTATACATATTTAGGTTCTTCAATCTCCTCATAAGTCATTCGATGAAGACCATCCACCTTCTTGGTCTCCCTTCTCTGGACCACCTCCATCCTGTCTCTGTCCCTTCGGAGATACGGTCTTCAGAACTGAGCACAGTACTCCAGGTGAGGCCTCACCAAGGACCTGTACAAGGGGATAATCACTTCCCTTTTCTTACTCGACATTACTCTCTCTATGCAGCTCAGATTTCTTCTGGCTTTAGCTATCGCCTTGTCACATTGTTTCGCTAACTTCAGATCGTTAGACACTATCACCCCAAGGTCTCTCTCCTGCTCCATGCACATCAGCCCTTCACCCCCCATCGAATACATTTCTTTCAGATTTCCACACTCCATATGCATGACTCTGCACTTCTTGGCATTGAATCTCAGCTGCCATAAATTCGACCAGTCTTCCAGCTTCCTTAAATCCCGTCTCATTCTCTCCACTCCTTCCGGCATGTCCACTCTGTTGCAGATCTTAGTATCATCCGCAAATAGACAAACCTTACCTTCTATCCCGTCCACGATGACACTCACGAAGATATTGAACAGGACCGGTCCCAACATCGACCCTTGTGGCACGCCGCTCATCACCGCTCTCTCTTCAGAGTAAGTTCCATTTACCATCACACATTGTCTTCTGTCCTTCAACCAGTTTGCTATCCAGGCCACCACTTTGGCACTCACACCCAAGCTTCTCATTTTATTCACAAACCTCCTGTGTGGGACCGTATCAAAAGCTTTGCTAAAATTCAAGTAGATGACATTGAGTGCTCTTCCTCGATCCAATTCCTTAGTCACCCAATCAAAAAAGTCGATTAGATTCGACTGACAGGACCTTCCCTTGGTGAAACCATGCTGCCTCTGGTCCATCAGTTCTGCAGCTTGTAGATAGTTCACTATTCTTTCCTTCAGCAGCGACTCCAATACTTTTCCCACCATGTCTTGTCTTGGTTTGTCTAGTCCAGTCATTATCTGTCCTGCTCTCCCTGGTTCTCTCATCCAGCTCACACGTACCTACATTCAGTCTCACACTTACCTGCACGGTATCCTGATTCCACCCATACCTGCACTCAGTTCCTGTATACAGACCATGCTTACCTGCACTCACATCCACGCGTACCCCCATGCTGTTCCAGTGTTTCCCGACATTCACCCTTACCCCCACGCACTCAGCACCAGAGACTCCATCCAGCCAGTACCCGGTTCCAGAGACTCTAACCAGCCTTACCGGAGATTCTGCTGTGGCTCCTACTCTCCTGTCCTGAGTCACCCCTGCAGGTGGTGTTCACCCCACCTGGTTTTCGCCCAACCCTATCAGCATGCCGAAGCCATTCACCTCCAGAGAGAGGGACAGGACTCTGCACCAATTCAGTGAGTCAACTTTTTTTTCCACTGCCCACAACATTTCTGAGTCTCAACTGTGGTTGTTGCCAAACCTTGAACTATCCACATTACAAGGACTGTCTAGCCTGTCAGCTCTCAGGTCAGAAACCCTGGGCATGCAGTAACTGTCAAAGAAAGAATGTTTCAGTCTAACAAGAATGCTTGAATTGCAACACTCCTAAGCCAGGATGGTGGAAATGCTCCTGTATCCCTAGCATATTACCCCCAGACAAAGCTTGCCCCTGCTGTACCGCTACCAGACCAGCAGCTTCACAAACAAACATCAGCCTGTTCAGTTAGCCTGTGTTCTGCCCCTGACCAGGCAAACAATGTACTTACTACTGGCAGTATGTGGATAAAACATCCTAGCACATCTTCTCATGAAACCTTGGAGAAAACCTCTCATAAAAAAAATCAAAATATCTACTAGAAAGCCCTAGCACTCACCTGGTCAGTAATGCTCCTGTGACTTTCATGCTCTGTCCTCAGAAACAAGTTCTCTAGAGCAGAGAAAACTAATTAAGCCAAGCAGAGCCCTGCCTTTCACAGCTGCAGGTCAGTCACGGCTGATGAGCTGCTTCCCGAGACCTTCCAGAACTGCCTGTGCTTTTCTGATCTGCAAACCCACACATCAGAACCAGGGACCAGTGATCAGAGGACCGGCAGCCTGTCTCTATCCACCAAGTCCTCAGCAGTCCGGTCTTTATCCTCCTTCCACTCTAACATAACCACTCCTACAACTTATGACCAATCAACAACGGGCTTCTATATCCAGCCATTTGAACTTGCCTCACCACCCCAGGAGGGGTTTGAGCCTGTCTCGCCACCCCAGGAGGGGTTTGAGCCTGTCTCGCCACCCCAGGAGGGGTTTGAGCCTGTCTCGCCACCCCAGGAGGGGTTTGAGCCTGTCTCGCCACCCCAGGAGGGGTTTGAGCCTGTCTCGCCACCCCAGGAGGGGTTTGAGCCTGCCGTGCTGCCCCAGGAAGGGGTTGACCCTGCATGCCACCCATGGAGGGGTCTGAACTTGGTGCACCGCCCCGGGATGGGTATATGACCCGGCCCCTCAGGGGCCTCAGCAGTTCCCGCACAGACTTAAATCAATCCCACCATTCCAGAACAAATCTGGACAACTTTACCCTGCAAGAGGCACCCGTTTCCAACAGGCCTATTTTATGAAAGAAATCTGTCCACACCAGCCCATAGCATCCTCCATCATTCAGTACCCCCTGCAGAGCTGGGATCAGGAGGAGGAGGCCTTAAAGAGGGGGGGGGGGGGGGGGGTAGTGTTACGACTATGGCTGCTGTGCAGCCTCCTCACCACCAGAGGCCCCTCATGAGCAAGTTCCCCTGGCTGGCCCAGTCTGTCCTGCCTATCTGCTCCATGTCTCGAACTCCCTACTTAACCCCGTCTAGCCCATGTCTCGGCATCGAGTTCCCTTAGGATCCCTGCCTTAGCTGTAACTTATCTTGTGCACCTCTGGGCTTCTCGCTTACCTG